>NC_085136.1:117824782-118124782 GCF_035046485.1 Aedes albopictus | reverse complement strand
AAGGTGATGGATATGAAAAATCATGAAGACAGAGCCGTCGCATGCCATGTTTTGGTGTCATGGTCAAAATGTCCTCGAAGCAGGTTCCTCCAGGGCACATTCCAGTGCCCACGGGTTGGCCAGGGAGGTCACTGGTCATTTTCATGGTTACTAAGATAATGGATATGAAAAATCATGAAGATAGAGCCGTCGCATGCCTAGTTTTGGGGTCATGGTCAAAATGTCCTCGAAGCAGGTTCCTCCAGGGCACATTCCAGTGCCCACGGGTTGGCCAGGGAGGTCACTGGTCATTTTTATGGTTACTAAGATAATGGATATGAAAAATCATGAAGATAGAGCCGTCGCATGCCATGTTTTGGTGTCTGGTGTCATGGTCAAAATGTCCTCGAAACAGGTTCCTCCAGGGCACATTCCGGTGGCCACGGGTTAGCCAAGGAGGTCACTGGTCATTTTCATGGTTACTTAGATGATGTACATGAAAAATCATGAAGATAGAGCCGTCGCATGCCTAGTTTTGGTGTCATGGTCAAAATGTCCTCGAAGCAGGTTCCTCCAGGGCACATTCCGGTGGCCACAGGTTGGCCAGGGAGGTCACTGGTCATTTTCATGGTTACTAAAATAATGGATATGAAAAATCATGAAGATAGAGCCGTCGCATGCCTAGTTTTGGTGTCATGGTCAAAATGTCCTCGAAGCAGGTTCCTTCAGGGCACATTCCAGTGCTCACGGGTTGGCCAGGGAGGTCAATGGTCATTTTCATGGTTACTAAGATGATGGATATGAAAAATTATGAAGATAGAGCCGTCGCATGCCTAGTTTTGGTGTCATGGTCAAAATGTCCTCGAAACAGGTTCCTCCGGGGCACATTCCGGTGACCACGGGTTAGCCAGGGAGGTCACTGGTCATTTTCATGGTTACTAAGGTGATGGATATGAAAAATCATGAAGACAGAGCCGTCGCATGCCATGTTTTGGTGTCATGGTCAAAATGTCCTCGAAGCAGGTTCCTCCAGGGCACATTCCAGTGCCCACGGGTTGGCCAGGGAGGTCACTGGTCATTTTCATGGTTACTAAGATAATGGATATGAAAAATCATGAAGATAGAGCCGTCGCATGCTATGTTTTGGTGTCTGGTGTCATGGTCAAAATGTCCTCGAAACAGGTTCCTCCAGGGCACATTCCGGTGGCCACGGGTTAGCCAAGGAGGTCACTGGTCATTTTCATGGTTACTTAGATGATGTACATGAAAAATCATGAAGATAGAGCCGTCGCATGCCTAGTTTTGGTGTCATGGTCAAAATGTCCTCGAAACAGGTTCCTCCAGGGCACATTCCGGTGGCCACAGGTTGGCCAGGGAGGTCACTGGTCATTTTCATGGTTACTAAAATAATGGATATGAAAAATCATGAAGATAGAGCCGTCGCATGCCTAGTTTTGGTGTCATGGTCAAAATGTCCTCGAAGCAGGTTCCTTCAGGGCACATTCCAGTGCCCACGGGTTGGCCAGGGAGGTCAATGGTCATTTTCATGGTTACTAAGATGATGGATATGAAAAATTATGAAGATAGAGCCGTCGCATGCCTAGTTTTGGTGTCATGGTCAAAATGTCCTCGAAACAGGTTCCTCCAGGGCACATTCCGGTGGCTACAGGTTGGCCAGGGAGGTCACTGGTCATTTTCGTGGTTACTAAGATGATGTACATGAAAAATCATGAAGATAGAGCCGTCGCATGCCTAGTTTTGGTGCCATAATTGAAATGTCCACGAAACAGGTTCCCGCGAGGGCCATTCCGACACCCGGGACAGGACCAGATCGCGTTAACCGGTTCCACATGTCCACTATCAGACGCGCATTATCCAGTTGGACATTTTTGCCGAAGACACCAACATTGTATCTAGTAAAGCACATAAACCATAATTGAAAGCGTTTGTCGTGTACTGAGTACACGACGCGACCGCTCGTGTAACGGTCAGGTTCACAAAAAAGTTACACCAGCGGTCGCGCCGGTGTACTGAGTACACATTCAAAATGTGAGGTTAGAATTACGTATTTTTCGAGTAGTTTACGTGCATTTTTTAATTTTTTTTCTGCCTTACTAACAAGAAGAAGAGTGGATCTTGGAATAGGACCAACACCCGGTTCAATTTGGTGCGAATTTCGATTATTTTTTTGCATTTTTCTGAGACGCGTGTACTCAGTACACGCAAGCGACTGATGGTGGGTTAATTTGCACGATAAACGTAACTTTTTAAATAAAATTTTCTCTTAGCATTTTAAATTCAAGATTTTGCAACTCATTGGATGAATGGCAATAGATCTGATTGAATTGGGAAATTGAAGGAATTTCAGGAATATTGGGAATAGGATTGGGAACAAGGATTGGTGTTCGGGTAAGTTGTTGTGGAGGTGGATTCTGCAGTAGGGTACAGAAATTGCTAGCTGGGCACTTGTGATCTGGGCAGACGATCCCGTCGTCTAGCGCGAAAGCCGAGAATTTAGAACCCTTACCAGGACCCTCCTTACACGACGGCGAATGAGAACAGTTGAAAAATGAGAAGAATGCAGCATGGGCGAGAATGCTGCAACACCGCACGAGAGCGAATGAGGCAAGTTAAAAGACATGCGCGGAACTGGCAGAACTCAGTCTTCCGGATGAAGAAGCGCCAGCAAGAAGAACGAGATCGCGAAGCGATGGAAGAACTGTACCACGCTAAGGACACACGAAAGTTCTATGAGAAGCTGAACCGCTCGCGCAGAGGCTTTGTGCCACAAGCCGAGATGTGCTGAGATAATCACGGGAATCTTCTCACGAGCGAGCGTGAGGTGGTCGAGAGGTGGCGGCAGCATTATGATGAGCACCTCAATGGCGACGTTGCAAGAACCGTAGGTGGCGTGGTAACAGATCTAGGAGTATGTGCACAGGACGATAGACTTCCGGCCCCTGACCTCCAAGAGATTGAGAAGGAGGTTCGCCGGTTGAAAAACAACAAAGCCGCTGAAGCAGATCAACTTCCAAGCGAGCTTCTAAAATACGGTGGAGAAACACTGGTGAGAGCACTACACTGGGTCATAACCAAGATTTGGGAGGAGGAAGTATTACCGGAGGAGTGGATGGAAGGTATCGTGTGTCCCATCTACAAAAAGGGCGACAAGTTGGATTGCGGGAACTACCGCGCGATCACACTACTGAGCGCTGCCTACAAGATACTCTCTCAAATTTTATGCCGCCGTCTATCACCGATTGCAAGAGAGTTCGTGGGACAATATCAGGCTGGATTTATGGGTGAACGCGCTACAACGGACCAGATGTTCACCATCCGCCAGGTGTTGCAGAAATTCCGCGAATACAACGTGCCCACGCATCACTTGTTCATCGATTTCAAATCGCCGTATGATACAATAGATCGAGATCAGCTATGGCGGATTATGCACGAATACGGATTCCCGGATAAACAGATACGATTGATCAAGGCGACGATGGATCGAGTGATGTGCGTAGTTCGAGTATCAGGGACACTCTCGAGTCCCATCGAATCTCGCAGAGGGTTACGGCAAGGTGACGGACTTTCGTGCTTGCTGTTCAACATTGCGTTACCTACCTTGATACCTTGTTGGCTACAAAGTAACTTTACTCCAATGCCGAGCGTATAGTAGAGCACCATCTTCGTCGGTCTTGGGCGATGTTCCTCCAGTTTCCCCGAACGTGTAGGGATCGTAGATCTTCTTCAACCGCGTGCAGCCAGCGAGTTCGCGGCCGCCCACGAAGTCGCCTACCTCTACCGGGTTCTCTGCTGAATATTGTTTTCGCTATTCTTTCTTCCGACATTCGCACTACGTGTCCAGCCCACTGAAGTCTGCCGTATTTTATACGTTTCACAATATTCGCATCTTCGTACACTTGGTACAACTCGTGATTCATGCGTCTGCGCCACACTCCATTTTCTTGTTTCCCACCGAGAATTGTCCGCAGCACTTTGCGCTCAAAAACTCCAAAAGCTTTTCGGTCTACCTCCTTTAACGTCCACGCTTCGTGACCGTAGAGAGCAACCGGAAGAATCAGCGTCTTATACAGAGCGAATTTTGTTTGCGTTTGCAAGTTACGGGACCTAAGCTGGCTACGCAATCCGTAAAAGGCCCTATTCGCAGCTGCAATACGCCTTTTCACTTCACGGGAAACGTCATTGTCACATGTCACAAGTGTTCCAAGATAAACAAATTCTTCAACAACTTCAAACACTTCCCCACCAATCACTACCTCAGCACTAACACCACTAGGCCTGCTTCTGTCTCTACCCGCTATCATGTACTTCGTCTTGGTAGAGTTAATCGTCAAGCCTATCCTCGCTGTCTCTCTCTTCAGAGGAGCATAAGCTTCCTCCACTGCCCTACGATCGATGCCGATGAGATCAATATCGTCCGCAAAACCGAGGAGCATGTGCGACCGTGTGATGATAGAGCCATTCCTCTGCACGCCTGACCTCCTAATCGCTCCTTCGAGTGCAATGTTGAACAATAAATTTGAAAGAGCATCTCCCTGCTTCAATCCATCCAAGGTCACAAACGACGTAGACACTTCGTCCGCGATCCGAATACTTGATTTTGATCCATCCAGCGTTGCGCGTATCAGCCTAATTAGTTTCGCCGGAAAAACATGTTCTGACATTATCTGACAAAGCTCATTTCTTTTCACTGAATCGTACGCTGCTTTAAAATCAATGAACAGATGGTGAGTCTGCAAGTTATATTCCCGAAATTTATCTAGGATCATCCGCAGGGTAAACATTTGATCCGTCGTTGATCGGCCCTCACGAAAACCAGCCTGGTATTCGCCGACGAAGGACTCCTCAAGAGGTCGCAGTCTGTTGAACAGGACACGCGACAGTATCTTATACGCCGAATTTAAAAGGGTAATCCCTCTGTAATTGGCACACTCCAGTCTGTGCCCTTTCTTGTAGATTGGGCATATGAGGCCATCCAACCAACTGGTGGGCAATTCTTCATCCTCCCAAATCTTTATAATAATTGCGTTAGAAGGTGTAATAAGGAGAGCGGGGATAAACACGAGTGGAACGATTTTCACGAAGTCCATTCAGCTGCTTGGGTTTCGCTGATGATATTGATTTTATAGCTCGTAAATTTGATACGATGACAGAAACGTGCATCCGACTAAAGAGTGAAGCCAGGCGAATCGGATTAGGCATTAATGTGTCGAAGACAAAGTACATGATGGCAAAGGGCTCCAGGGAGGAAACACTGCGCCCGCCACCCCGAATTTCTATCGACGGTAATGTAATCGAGGCTGTTGAAGAATTCGTGTACTTGGGCTCACTGGTGACCGCCGACAACGACACCAGCAGAGCAATTCAGAGGCGCATTGTGGCAGGAAATCGTGGTTACTTTGGACTCCGCAGAACTCTGCGATCGAATAAAGTTCGCCGTAACACGAAGTTAACTATCTACAAAACGCTGATTAGACCCGTCGTCCTCTATGGGCACGAAACATGGACCCTACGTGCAGAGGACCAACGCGCCCTTGGAGTTTTCGAACGGAAGGTGTTGCGTATCATTTTAGGCGGAGTGCAGATAGAAGACGGGACTTGGAGAAGGCAAATGAACCACGATTTGCTGCAGCTGCTGAGAAAATCAACCATCGTCCACACCACGAAAATCGGGAGGCTACGGTGGATGGGTCACGTCATCAGGATGTCATCAAGATGTTGGATGTCGGAACCCGTCTAAAATGGTTCTCGAGAGTCATCCGACCGATACAGGAAGACGTGGGCGCAGCGAGCTAGATGGGTCGACCAAGTGGAGGACGATCTGCGGACCCTACGCAGAGTGCGAAACTTTAGACAAACAGCCATGGACCGAGTGGAATGGAGACGGCTACTATGTATTGTAGGTTTAGCACTAAATTGATTTCCGAAAAAACTTCATTGACTTTCGCTGCCTTTCCTATGCGTTAATCACAACGTCGGAAGAAGTGCGCTGTACAATGGTTTTCTATACAGCGCACTACTTCCGGTTAACGCATAGGAAATGCAGCGGAAGTCAATAAAGTTTTTTCGGAAATCACTTTAGTGCTAATGCCACAATACAGCAGAGGCCACCCCGGCCTTAGCCTGATCGGTAAGGTAAGTAAGTTTTAATGAAAAGGGGCTGACAAAATCGGGTCCCTAATGTAAATGAAAATGAAAAACAGATGTGTGGTCTCTCTGACAAACAATTTTGAACAATACCAACGTTGCCCCTTTCCCACTGTGCGGTGATGGTCAAGGGCGATCTAGTGCGGTCCCGAACGCGCCCAGTCACGAGCGAAACATGTGCGTAGAAGCAGAGTAGCGGTAATGGCCCCTGGTTGGCCATTGTTGGGCCGCTGCGCTGGCTGGCTCCTTGGTACTGATGCTGCTGCTGCTAAGGTTATGCTTTCAGAGATAGTTTTTGCAGATAAATTTCGTTCCCTTTGTTGTGGACCGATTTCGGGGCGCCAGGCACCTTAATGAATAGCATGAATCGGTACTATTGCGCGCTGTTTTCGATCCGTTGGTTGTTGGCTCAGCCGGATTGGGTTTGGGGCCCGCTACCATTTCGAGGGGAAATTTCTCCGGGAACCTACCTACCTACAATGGCAATTGTGGAACGCGAATGGGTTCAACTTTTTGGCGCCTCCGTGGAGAATGGAGTTTCGTGTAAGTTGGGGCAAGTGATTATGTATAGTAGACTCAGATAAAAGAGGCGAATCATTTTCACGATTATGTATTTTCAGTTGAATAAGCACACGCCATGTGTAGTGTTGTAGAAGCTTGTCCAGACGAGCACGTTTATTGAATTTCTGGGTTCGGTAATTTAACTTATATAGGAGCATTCTTTTGATTTATTTTATCAGTATTTACATAAAACAGCTTTTCATTATTACTCAAAACAATGCCGATGAGAATTGCATACCAAAAACTGATGTTCAACCTACTGACTGCACGTAATGACGAGCTAAATTTACTACCCAACCATCATGCGTCATTCCCTTTCGTCCGTAAATATGCTTTCACCGGATATGTATCGGATATCCGAGAGCTCTCGCTAAAATGACACACTCTGTCGTCCGCACTTGGGTCGATGACAGAATAAATAACCCATCGGATGTGTTCGACGAAAGAACGAAAAAAAAAGATACCATATACCATTCTCCATTCAGCAGTCTCTCTCCGGTTCGGGATCAAGGCATTGCAATGGCAACATCGGAACAGAAAGCACGGAAATAACAAACAACATAAAAAACTGCTACTTTATACACTTCATACGGTTCCGGCTGTTTGTCAACTGGGTAGTTATCAGTTTTTTTTGCGAACCTTCTTTCCTCCTAGTCCAGGTCGACCCTCCTAAACTGTGGCGGACGCTGCATTGCATTGCAAGCAGACTGTGGAGGGAGATGAATGTGATCTGGTCCAACTAGGACATTGTCAATGAATATTATAACAATAAAAAACGCCGGCCAGATTCGGGTTCGAGTTGGAATGATGTTGTTGCAGCTTTATATGGTTTTCGGAGGGAAGCAGCTAGAGACCGAAGTGTCCGGTTGTCTAGCATGAGCAATATGGTTTGAAAACAAAATTCATGCGAGAAATATCTGCTATTCAGATATTTTTGCGCTTGCATAGCAAAGCATTGAACGATATTTTTTTTCCAAAACTTTTTAGGATGTTCTTCCAGGATTCCAACGGGAATTTCTTCAATGATTTTGTGGTGTTAGAGAAATTCTATTGAGGTCTTTTCAAAAGTTCCCTGGGGAATTCATCAACAATAAAAAATCTTCGGTAATGCCTTCAACATCTTCCAAGATATTTTCGGCAATTCGCCCGGGGATTTAATCGGGAGTTTCTTCACGAAGTTATTGAAAAACTACTTCAGGGATTCCATTATGGATTCCTCTAGAAATTATATCGGATAGTCCTCTGGGCATATCAACGGGGATTCTTTAAGGTATTGCTTTGGAAAGTTCCTCCAATGGTTTGGACATATTTTGTTTTTTTTTCAAAATTTCTTCAGCAAATTTGAAATTGAGAAAGAGTGAGAGAGAGTTTTTTTAGCATTTTACAGGAGCTCTTCACAGGGCCCATATAGCCGAGGCGGTAAACGCACGGGTATTCAGCATGACCATGCTGAGGGTGACGGGTTCGATTCCCGGTCGGTCCAGGATCTTTTCGTAAAGGAAATTTCCTTGACTTCCTTGGGCATAGAGTATCTTCGTGCCTGCCACACGATATACGCATGCAAAATGGTCATTGGCAGAGGAAGCTCTCAGTTAATAACTGTGGAAGTGCTCATAGAACACTAAGCTGAGAAGCAGGCTTTGTCCCAGTGAGGACGTTACGCCAAGAAGAGAGAGAGATGAGCTCTTCAGAATACGTTTTAGAGATTTCCAGAATATTTTTAGAATTACTTTGATTTTTTCCCTAAGAAATCCTTACTCCAGATCCCTTAGTTGATAGCTGCCTTTAGAAATCCTCAAAGAAATTTGTAAAACCTAGAGGAATATACAAATTCCAGAATAGATTATTTCGAGATTTCATTGAGAGATTCTGAAAAAAAAGTAACTGTTTCAAGCTTAATTCCTGAAAGAATTTCAGAACTATACCTTGAAGGTTTTTCTGGACGTAGCCCTAATTAATTCTAAATCGAATGACCTGAAGAATCGTCCGATGGTATCCCTGGAGTGATTCTCGGATCAATCCTTGCACTTCATACTTCAACATAAACCAATCAGCCTATGATGCCTATAAATTTGGGCACAAAAAATGAAGAATCATCACTTTTTATAACTCTGATCGGACAGATCAGAGATACACATACACATGTAGAACATACTCTTCAAAAAAAATGTACAATTGTATTATATCAGAGGATAATAAAAAAAATCAATAGCGTCCAGGGATGCTTACTAGAATTCTTGGAATGTTTTGGATATGTATGCTTCCCAGAATAAACCTTCTGTTGTACACAGAAACAAAATCTGAATATTCATGGTAACGTTCTTTCTTCGTTGATTTCCCAATTGCTACCCGAGAATTGAGGGTTTTCCGTCGTACTTGCACTACGGCCAATTCCAAGCTAGAATCGTCACTCGCATCTATTTCGCTATCTAATTCCTGTAATAAACATTTAAACCGATGTTAATTGTTATTTCATACTCACAAAAGCAAAGCAAAGCAAAGCAAAGCAAAGATAACCGTACACATCGTAGTTGCTACTCCGTGATTGACCAGAACAATCGAAGTTGCACAGAGAGCCAATGAATGTGAAAGCTTGGGACTAGCTAACCATTCTCAATGTGCACAATTCGAGAGTTCAGCTATTTAAAGTCAATAACGGCGCTGGCCACGTCCTTACGGTCATCAGGAAAGGGAAGGAATGTTAGTTCGACAACCGTTGCTACTAGAAACCGTGGAATCCACAGCATCCCCACAGTTGTCACGGGAAGGAATGGTGGTTAGTAGGGTAGGGTAAGGTGTGGATCTAGGAGCCACCTCTGTTAGGTGATATGATCCACTAGTTATATGGAAATACACGTCGTGGTCTTCATCACGATTATGATTTATTTGATCACGATGACCACTGATCCCTGATTTCGTGCTCGCGTTTCCATCGCCCTACCGAGAAAACCGACTGACCAACGAATATTGTAGCGCGATTCTGATCCCGGATTTTTCACTCGCACTTCCATCACCCTACCGTGGAAACCGACTGACCTTAATTGTTATTTCATACTCACAAAAGCACAAAAACTTACTTCTTATATCCTTCTCCGTTTGAAAATGTAGAACAAATAATCGTCTTTGTGGCTATTACTCACGCCGTACATTTGTTTACATCGGCGCCATCTTGACCCGGTGGGCAAACAATTTTACACGAACTTCATGAAATGCTGTTTGTTTGTTCACGCAACATTCTTAGTCTGACCGAATTTCACGTGGAATGAAGTGCTTATATTTCGACAGACTGCTAAATTGACTGAAGCTTAATGAAATGTTGACAGTGATGCCAAGTTTTGTACGATTTCATTACAATTAATTGAAGTTTCAGAGCAAGCAGCGTTTACATGGTTTATAATTACATTATTTTTCATTTTACGTTACCATCAATATTCAGATTTTGTTTCTGTGTAATATACAGAGCATAATCTTATAGAAATGTCAATTGACGTATTCATGTAACGATCCTTGGAAGAATTCTTGAAGGTATTCAGGTGTTGCCTTGAAGCCATCACAGGAGCCCACGATTCCCCTTCCTGGAGGAGTTTAAGAGGGATTTCCTGGTGCATTCCCTAGAGAAATTACGGTAGGAGTCCCTCGAAGTATTCCGAAAGATTTTTCCCTGGGTGAACTCCAGATGGATCCCTTCGAGAATTTTCTGAAAAAATCCCTGGAGGAATTGCTGCAGGAATTCCTGATGGAATCCCTGAGAAAACTCTTGTAGTAACTGCTGCAGGGATAACCGAAGGAATTCATAGAAAAATTGTAGGCATATTTCAAGAATAATTTATGCAAAAAACGCTACGCAAATTTAAGAAGGAAATCCTTGATGGAGAATCCTGCTATATGAATGAAGAATCCTACTATAAGACCTAAAACAATCGTTTGAGGAAATTCTTGAGGCATTCCCATATGGGAATTTCTGCAACCCTTGACAGTTTTTGAAAAATCCCTGATGGACTTTCCAACACCCTCAGGACATCCATGGAAAAACTCCTAGAGGAATCTTTGGGGAGTTCCTCAAGAAATCCATGGATAACTTCTTGAAGGATGTCTGAACTTAGCTTAGTTTAGCTGACTGCACATACAGGGGGTGGCCAAAATGTTTGGGATAGGCAACTTTTTTTCTTTCACAAAAAAGTTCAACATGCTATAACTTTTCATAGAGTGCATCAAATATTCTCAAATTTTGACCGTTTGTCAACCTACTATATGTGCATCAGTGGTACAAATTTGAGCTCGATTGGTTAATCTTTCGGAAAGTTATAGCCGTTCTGGTAAAACATTATTTTAAAGACTATCAATTTTTGAACTCTCATATCTCGGAGACCAGTGAACCGAAATGAATGAAATTTTGAGCGATTATCAACAATATGAAACAATGCTTTAAAATTCTTCAAACCATAGGTACTTTTTAAACGTTGAAACGCATCGAATCTTTGCAACGGAATGAAATAAGTTCTTGAATATTCACGCTAATTTACTTCCAATCGGACAACCATGCACTGCCTAGAGTGATAGGATGAGCACATCAATTGTAGTGCTATTAATTTACGAGTTATGGTCAAAATTGTCAAGGCGGCTGGCATATTAGGCCATGGAATGGTACACATACCCTACTTTATTACAAATGGTTTCTCTTAGGAAATGGCAAATTTCGTCCTAAACCGTATTTGGAGTTAGCAGCTCCCTCTCAGATTACAATGAAACTTTCTGAATATGTAAACCTTGACTAGATAAGCCACTTTGCATACTTAGTTTCATCAAAATTAAACTAGACTGTCTTTTGAAAAGGGCTAACTTTTTTTTTTCGATTTTTTTGCAAATGCGTTTAGTAAAAAAAATGACTACTAGGGTGCGGGCACCGGTTTTGGCCAGTCTAAGGGAAATCATTTTTATAAAAATAACCAATAATCCTATGAAAACAACCAATGTGTCAAAAGAAAGTTTTCAATCTATATTTTGAAGGAAAAATGCAGAAATCATGCCAATACTTGATTTTTGTATTAAAAGTGGCACTGGCCAAAATAGAAGCTCTGCCGCAGTTTTGGCCATATTCTTAAGTTTGATTTCTATTTTGGCCAATCACGTGTATTTCTTATGGGAGTGGCCAAATTAGAAGCACCCTGGCCAAAATAGATATATGGGAGCAGATTTTTTAAGGAAATATATTTTTTTCTTCCAGTTTTTAATCAAAATGTGTGGTTTTCACAGTTGTAATCATCATATTGTATTAGGATCTACTAGTAAAAAATAAATTTACGCCGATTTAGATCGCAACAGGCTCAATACCGCACTATGGCCAAAACTCCGGACTGGCCAAAACTGAAGCTTCTACCCTATTACAAAAAATATTAGTAATTAGTAACACAAAATAAGTCAAGTTTAAGAAAAAATATTGGAAAAATCCAAATTGAACCCTAGACTGGAAAAAAGTCATTTTTAAAATTCAAAGTCGATTCAAAAACAAAACACCATTTTTTATGCAAACTTTTTTCCTTAAAATGCCCGTCTTGTGGTGTATGGTAGGGAACATAATTACCTATCTCGAGACGAAATTTCATCAATATCAAAAATGTGTTTTTAATCGACATTGGATTATTTTTAAATTATTTTTTTCAGTGTAGGGCACAATCAGGATGCTTTCAATACTATTTCTTAGAAATATTTTGTGATGATCACCCATACAAAATTTATTTTTAGAAGTTGTTATTTTTTCATTGAATGCATTTGAAACAAGTCGATTAAAATTAAATAAAATAAATGAAAAATAAATGAAAACCTTTAAACTACGATTTGGGGCAAAATTCGTCATTTCATAAGAGAATACATTTAAGTATTCATTTAAATATAAAAATGTATTGATTGAATGAATAAGACAAAATCTCCTTGAATAAATGAGACAAAATCTCCTAACAAATTGTGTTTCATTGGATTCTGAGATGATTATGACCTTCACTTCAGAAAAAAAATCGTTTGGACATGAAAAAGTTTTTGTTAGAAAAACTTTTTTCCCTTAAAGTGCCCATCTGGTAGTGTATGGACGGTTGGTAGGAAACATAATTACCTATCTTGAGACAAAATTTTATCGAAATCGAAGATGGTGCTTTTTTGTAAATCGACTTTGAATTTATAAAAACGATTTTTTTCAGTGTAGGACTCCATTTGGATTTTTTTTCAATATTTTTTTCTTGAAACCTGACGTATTTAGTGACTATCACTCATACAACACTTTCTTGTAGGAGTAGTCATTTTTTATTAAACACATGAAAAAAATCGGTAAAAAGTTTACCTTTTTTCAAAAGATAGTCTAGATAATTTTTGAAGAAACTAAGTATGCAAAGTGGCTTATCTAGTCTATACACCCAGAAAGTTTCATTGTAATCTGAGAGGGTGCTGCCAACTCCGAATACGATTTGGGGCGAAATTCGTCTGTTACTTTTGAGATTCTATGAGATACACTATTGCGAAAAAAAAAACCAAGCATTTACAATGGGACGTTCGAAGAAAATCTCAAAGAATTACCTAAGGAATTTCCAAAAATATAAGGAAGTTCACAAACCATTTCCTAAAAAAATCACAAAAAATGTTTGAAGGAATACCAGTACAATTGTTGTTTTTTATTTGCCACTGTTCTTGGGGGAATTTCTGTGAGAATTCTTGAAATAATTCTTACATTTTTTATTCTTCAAGGAAGTTTGGGAGGAATTTCTCAAGGCTTTTTTGAAGGAATACCTATAGAATTTTGAATAAATCTTCAAAAAAATCCCGAAAGATTTTTTGAAGAAATATTTAAGAAATCCTTGGAAAAAATCCTGTATCAATTTTTGAAGCGATTCCTGAAGAATTCTCGATGCCCATCCTATATGAAATCGCAAACTTGCATAAATCAGCTCAAATATGCTTCTAGGCATTTTTCAAGAATTCTTGAAGAAAGTGGCAAAACAGTCTTAGGAGGAATCCTTGGAGAAACTTCTGAGGAAATTATTTGATTTTATCCTATCAAATCAGGTATCTGTTATCTTACTATTTAAGCATATTCGCTCCTATTTTCGTCCTACTGAAAACAAAGGAATGGAGCGCTTTTTTGTATTTTTGTTAAAAGTGGGCACGAATGATTACAAAAATTACGTAATCAATCGGTGCGGTAATCGCTTTGTTTTTGAATAGGATGAATTTGGGATTATTAAATTACTAAGGCACGTTGATACTACCAGGAATCCTCAGAGATTTTTTTTAACGAATTTTCGGAGGAATTTCTGGAGGATTCAATAATAAATCCTGAAGAAATGCTTGACTGAGATGCTAGGATGATTTTTCAAAGGGTTTTTCGAAAGAATGTCTAATTATCTAAGGACTCTGATCAAAAGTCGCTATGAAAATTTTCAGAAGAGTTCTTAGAGGAATGTTAGCAATAATTCCTGAAGGAATCCTTGAGGAAACTCCTAGAGTAGATGGATATTAAAGAATTCGAACTTCTTTGAGGCACTTCTGTAGAGATCCATGGAGGATTTTTTAAAATTATAATCCATGGATTCTTTTACAATTTCTTGGAGGATTTCTAGGATAAATCTCCTTGTTGTGACGAGTTTTTGTGAAACTGGCAACAGTGATCGAAAGAGGGAATTAGTTGAGTGAAGAGTTTAGATTGAAAAGATCGAGAGGACGTTTCCTTTGGAAAGCGTGAATCAGGCACCAAACTGTAAATATTTTATTATTTGTAAAAATCTTTAATCTAAATATAGTGAATTTCAGCATTGAAGCTGCTATGAAGAATAAAGCTGCTCTCAATATTTGTGTGTACGCGCCGAAATTTTAGAAAAACTCTTTGAAGAATCCTTGCAGAAATTAAAAAAAAAACGTTGCAGTAATTCTTGGAAGAATCCTTGGAGGCAGGCTTGTCCGCACTGAGCGCACGAAAACTCTGCTCTTTGGATTTACACCATCAAGCACATCATTAATTATAAATCTTTTCATCTTATCAGATAGAAGGATGTTGAAATATCCTAAATGTCATTTCGAACTGTCAAAAAACCACACCGCAGAGCCGCACGGGCCGTTCGAAGTGAAATTCACCAGAGTGTTTTCACCCGGGTGAAAATCTCTTTGCGCGCTCCGCGCGGCTCTGCGGTGCGGTTTTTTGACAGTTCGAAATGACATTTACAATATTTCAACATCCTCCTATTTGATAAGCTGAAAAGATTTCTAATATATGATGTGCTTGATGGTGTAAATCCAAAGAGCAGAATTTTCATGCGCTCAGTGCGGACAAGCCTGCTTGGAGGAATTTCTAAAGGAGTCCTTGGAAGAAATTCTCAAGAAATCTTCAAAGGATCGCCAAGATGAGTAAGGAATGCTTGAGGAAATGCTAAGATAAATTCGTGGATAAATCAATGGAGAAATGCTTTACTTCCGTGGAAAAATCATTTAAGGGATATTTGGAGGATATCCTGAAAGAAACTATGGAGGAATGTTGTAAGAAATTATAGAAGGACTTCTCTTCCACTGACGGAATCCCGATGTAATTTCTTGTGAAACATCTGGTACAGAAGAATCATTGAAGAATTTTTTGTAGTGATTTTTTCTAGAATTTCTTCATTCTTTGATATTAAGATGAACAAATATTTCGAGAAATACTCGATGAAGCCTTTGCAAGAATCTTATGAAGTACTATGACGTCTAGTATGACGTTGTTTTGAAAACATCGTCGGAGACAACACTGTAAGAATACCTGAAAGAGTGTTTAGAGAAATATTGAATGACACCCTTGCGTTAATCACTTGAAAGATTATTATTGAAGACAAATTATTATTCAAGAAAAAATTTTCAAAGAAAACGGTAAAGCAATCTTTGAAGGAATTCCTCAAGGATAATTTGTTGCAATTCCTTAAAAAATTGTAAAAAAAATTCGACATTCTTAGAAAAAAAATCTTACGCTCATTGATGGAACTTCGGGAATGCAGAAATCCCCGAAGAAATTCATAAAGGAATACAGAAAATAATTTTAAACCTTCCGTCAGTCAGTTGGCCATCACGCTAATGCTGAGTCGAGAAAAGTCGAGATTTTTTTCAACGTTTTGTACAAAATACAACGGCGTGATTATTTAAGAGTTAGAAGAATAGATTTATCATTGTATAATATATATCTGTAATTTTCATGGGGCCCACAAATTTGACTCCGCACCGGGCCCATAAATCCCTAGCTACGCCACTGGCGGGCATTTCACGTTTCGTGAAACATTTACCCTTTTAAATTTTCAAACTTTTATCAAAGTCTTCATCGCACAACAGACATCACATAAACCCAGCATCAATAACTAATAAGTCTCCTAAATGAGCTCATCACACCCGATTCAAAACATTCACTTTCCACACCGCAAATGATCCAATCTCAAAGCCAACAACAACAGTAGTTGATGATCCTCATTTCCACCATCAATCGTCGCCTCGGTCGTCGCCTCGGTCGTCGTCGTACCGTCGCGTCGCCAGGCATTCATAATTTAGGTACAATGTAGAGCAGCACATTCATCATCCGGCGAACAGATAGGGATACATAAATCTATTTGCTGATGAGTCTTTCGCTTCCCGGCTCCATCAGCAAAAGGGGGGACCACATTGGGGTGGGTGCTTCGAGGGCCCCCAAACGATCTGTGGATATTTACACGTCGGTATTGGTCGGTCGGCGGATGGTTTGGTGGAAGCCGCCGCCAAATCGCTTCACCGAGGCACTCTGAATTACTTTTTCACCCCGCCGCCGTCACCCGACGACCAACGCGACGATGCGATGCTGAAGCTGGGCGATTCCTCGTTCGATGGCGCCGGCCGGCTGGATCGCGGGGTGATGCGGTGTAACAACAATGTTGAGCAAATATTATTACAAGTAAAGCGAGCAATGAGAAAATAAAAGAGGCGCAGAGTAATTGCCGTAGAAATAACTCATAAAAAATTATCGCCCTAGAAAGGCGGTGGGCAATGGCAGGGTTGGTAGCGAGGAAATGCTGTCCTTCAATCTATATGGGTTGGCGACTTTGGTGTTCTAATGGGCACCGTTTTGGAATTGTAAGCAGATGGTCTTGGGATCAATCATTGGTCCGTTCTCTTCCTTTTTGTAGTTGGGTATCCTCATCTTTGTTCGATATCCTTTCTCAATCTGTGTTTACTTATAGACGTCTTGGTTTTTTTAATTCATAGCTATCACTAGATACAGAAAACATGACTTTTCTGTTTTTTTTTATTCCTCGTTCTGTATGTAAGACTCTGCGACCTGTTATAGATCTGTTGTGCGAGAAATCATACAACAATCTCTGGAGTATTTCCCGAAGATACTCCTGGAGACATTTCGTCGGAAATATCCTATGGAGACTCTGGAGAAATTCTTGAAGAAGTCCTCGAAGAGACTCGAGAAGCAATACAAGAACGAGTTCCTGAAAAAATCTTCGCTGGAAAAAAAAATTCGAGATAGTGCATATTTCTGAAGGAATCTTTGATAGATTTTCTTAAAAGAATCCTGGTAAAATTTAAAAAGGAATCCATGAAGCAATTGTAGAAGAAATTTACGAGAGGTTATCCTCAAGAACCCTTGTAGAAATTATTAAAGGAAAACCTAGAAGCATTCCTGAAGCAATTTTCGGGAGAAGTTCTAAAGGAAAATCTAGAAGAATAAAACAATGAGTTTTTTGGGGATTTTTGTTATTAAATCCCTGATGGTTGTGAGTGTACAATTAGCGTCATGTTAAAATACACATAAATAAAAAAACCTGATGGTTGAGAACTTTAGATAAATTTCTGAAATAATTATCTCTGTAGGAATCCCTGGTGAAAATTTAAATGTTTTATGACAGAATTCCCCGATAGTTTTCTGAAAGAATCCTGGGTGAAATTCGTAAGAAATTCATGGATGATTTTCTTTGAGGTACTGGTAAAAAATATTCGGACGAATTTCTAGTTTTAGCTATGGGAAAAAGCGTTGATACTTCTATATCAATGCCAACCTTTCGATCCTTGGATTGGGATCTTCCTCAGGGCTCGATCTTAATCAACTTGTGATATTCGTATTTTGCACACGATCATTTGTCGGATTTTTGTTCTAAAAGACACTGTACTCTTTTTTCGTTCATCGCCAGCAGCACCCTAGTGCGATGTTGGTTGGGTGGTACGAAAGGGAGGCACTCGAGACAAGAAATCAGCGAAACACAACACTATGGAAATTATCAACTGCTGTTCGGGATTTTTTAACTCTTTAGAAATTCCAAGAAATTTTCCTGAAAACCTATGTGGAGAAATTTCTGAAGATTCGTGAATCATGAAAGAATTTCTTGAAGTAATACCCAATGATGTTTTTTAACCTGAGTAACTTTTTATTATTTTTTTTTATCAATTTCCGAAAAAAGAGTATCTGGAAAAAAATCATGGAGCAATTTGTTACGCAAACCATGCAAGATTTTTAGAAAGAATTCTTTAAGAAGTTTCTTAAGAGAGTTTTAAAAAACCCAAATAAATTCTTGGAGGATTTTTGAAAGAATCTATGAAGAATTTCCTGTGGGGATTTCTGGATAATATGTAGGATAAATTTCCGAAGGAATCCCTGGAATAATTTTGTAAGATTTTCTGATACACCCCCGGAAGAATTTCGGAAAGAATTATTAAGAAGAATTTATTTTAAGAAATCACTGTAGAAATTTTTGAATGAATAAAAAAAATATCTCGTATAATTTCTGAAGGAATCGATGTACGCATTTTTTAAGGAGTCCTAGGGGGATTCTGAAAACTTTTACAGTGAAGTTTCTGAAGCATTCATTGGAAGATGTTCCGAAAGTATTCTTTGAGAAATTTGTAAAGAAATCCCTGGAGAATTTTTTTTTTGTTTTTATTTTTGTGTATTTTAACTTATGCTAATTCTACACTCCCTGGAGAAAATTTCCATATAAATCCTTTTTTTTTATGGAACTCGTAAACGTATTCCTGTAGAAATGTGGTGATGTACCCCTCCGAAAAATGCCGTGGGGAGGGGGGGGGGGTGTATGTGGATAGCGACGCTAGTTTTCCCAAGCCAAAATATGAAAAAAAAAACAAAAAAAAAACAAAAAAAAAAAAATGGTTAAACAAGCAAAACTATTGTAGTTTTTACGATTTGTTTTCCTTCGTATTTTGTCGGCTTTTTCGGGATATTTCAGCTTAGTAAAACTAGTGTTCCCCCGCACAAATTCTTATGAGAATGCCTTCGATAATTTATTTGGATTTGGTGTTTAAAAATTTGTTCGTTAATATCATTGAGTAATTCCTTTAGAAAATTGCTTTGACAAACTCTCCGCAAAGTTCTTTGAAAATCGCATCGGCAATACGTTTGGAAACTCGTTAGATTAGTGTCATGGAGATTTTTTTTCAATTATTCTTAAAAATTTCTGTAGAGTTTGTAGTTCCTTCGGAAATTCCTTCAAAAGTTGCTCTGGCAATTCTATCAGAAGGTTTTCCATCAATACTTTCAGAAGTTTCTTTGAAAACTCCATCATAAGTTTGTTGAATTTTTTTTCTCAAGTTCCTCCTCTAGGAATTCGTTCATCAGTTTCGGAGGAAATAGTATCTCCTATTTCAGAAACTCCTGGATGGATTGGTACAAAGAGAGTCCTGATTTATTTTCCGGAGAGTCTACTCCACGAATATTTGAATTAATTACTAGAAGGAACTGTTGGAAAAAAATAAATAAAAGAATTCTGCAATTCTAGAAGAATTTACTAAAGAAATTTGGAAAACAATTTCCGAAAAGTAATTTGCAGAAACTCCTGGAAAAATATCCGGAGGAACATCTGAAGGAATTTCTAAAGAATTTCCAGGAGAACTCTTGGGAACAGATTTGGAGTATTTCTTGGAAAATGCCTGGAACAATACCCAGACGATTTAGAATTTAGAAGGGGTTTCCGTAGAAACTTCTGAAGGAATTCCCATACGAAAGTATGGGTAAATTTTCAACAACTTGGTGTAAAAATTCCCGGGAAACTTCCCAGGTATTGCCAGTCAAAAATCCAAAGAAACCCTTGGGTGGAATCAAATAGAAATTACCATTGAAACTCTTGGAGAATTCCAGACCATCAATGAAACATATGGATGAATTATTTGTGGGGGTTTTCAAGGAATTCCAAGAAACTTTTAGAAACTATAAGAATTACCATGAAAACTCCTATAAAAAAACTTCGCGGAAACTTCCGAAACAAACTCATAAAAGAGCTCTCTATGAAATTCCTGATCGAGTCTTCTTGGAAAGTCCCGAAAAATTCTCGGAGGAGCTCCTGGCAGAATTCACATGACAAAATTCCCAAAATAAAAAAATCTCGGAGGAACTTCTAATGAAATCCAGAATGAGCATCTGGAACAATTCCTGGAAATGTTCTGGAAGAATCCCTGTAAAATTCCTGATAGTATTCCTGGAGAATTTCCTGGAAGAATCTCTGAAAAAATCCCTTGAAGATTTTCCAAAGAAATTCCAGGAGGAATTGCTGACACAATTTCTGAAGGATGTCCAGGAGCAATTCCTAGAAAATTTCCTGCAGGAATTCCTGAAAAAAATCCTGGGGTATTTCCTGCAGGTATTCCTGGATAAAACCCTGGAGGAATGCCTGGAGGAATTTCTAAAGGTATTCCTGTGAGAATTGCTGGAGGAATCTCTAGAGAAATTCATGGAAGAATCACAGGATGAATTTCTAGAAGAATCTCCAGAGAAATTCTGGGAGATTTCTATATCTGAAAAATCCCTTAAGAAATTCCTGGAGCTGAATTTCTGGAGGAATTCCTGGAGAAATCCTCGATGGAATTCCTGACGAAATCCCAACGGGAACCCTTGAAGAAATTTGTAGAGAGTTCCCTGGAGGAATATCTGGGGGAATCCCTGAAAAATTCCTGAAGGTATTCCTGGAAGAATTTCTGAAGAAATCCTTAGAGAATTTCCTGAAAGAATCCTTGGAGGATCTTTTGGAGGATTTCCTGCTGGATTCCATGGGAAAATCCCTGGAGAAATGCATGCAGAAATCTCTGGAGAAATTCCTGAAGGGTTTCCCGATGGAATCTCAGGAGAAATTCTTGTAGAAATGCCTGGAGAAATCCGTAAAGGAATTGCTAACAAAATTTATGAAGGATAACCTGGAATAATTCCTGGAGGAATTTCTGGTGGAGTTCCTGGAGAAATTCCTGGATAAAATCCTTGAGGAATGCCTGGAAGAATTCCTAGAGGTATTCCTGCAGGAATCCCTGAAAAATTACTGAAGGTATTTCTGGAGTTTTTCCTGGAAGAATTTCTGAAGAAACTTCTAGAGGGTTTGCTGGAAGAATCCTTGGAGGAACTTCTGGAGCATTTCCTGGAGGGATCCCTGGGAAAATTCCTGGAGAAATTCGCGGAGAAATCCCTGGAGGAATCCCTGAAGCGATGAAGGATGTGGACGAAGGAATCTCAGGAGAAATTCCTTAAAAAATACCTGATGGAATCCCTAAAATATCCTGAGGGTATTCCAGGAGAATTTCCTGGAAGAATTTCTGTGAAAAAAAAACCCTGGAGAAATTTCTGACATGATTTCTGAAGGATGCCTAGAAGCAATTTCTGGATCAATACTTTGAGAAATTACTGGACGAATTCCTGAAGAAATTCTTGGTGTAATTACTGTAGAATTACCTGGAGGGGCTCGTGGAAGAGTTCCTGGAGAAATTCCTGGATAAAATCCTGGAGGAATACCTGGAGGTTTTCCTTGCTGCAGGAATCCTTGAAGAAAATCCTGGAGGAATCTTTGGAGACATCCTTGCAACAATTACTGGATGAATTTCTGAGGGAAACTCTAGGGGAATTCTGGGATTTTTTTTGTAAAAATCCCCTGAGAAATTCCAGGAGGATTTTCTAGAGAAATTTCTGAAGAAATCCTCGAAAGAATTTCTGAAGAAATCTCTGGAGGAATTCTTGGAGAAAATAGTGGAGAAATCTCTGGAAAAATCCCTGAAGAACTTCCTGGAGAAATTTTTAGCGGAATTCCTAAAGAAAACCATGCAGCAATTTCTGGAGGAAAATCTGCAAGAATTCTTGGAGGAGTAAATTGAGTAAATTGGAGGAATCTCTGAAGAAATTCCTGGAGAAATTCCACGAGGAGACCCTGGAGAAATTCCTGGATGAAATCCTGGAGGAATGCCTGCGTGGATTTCTGAAGGAATCCCAGGAATAATTCCTGAAGCAATCCCAAGAGAAACTCCTGGAAGAACTCCTGGAGGAACTCCTGGGGAATTCTTGGAGAAATCCTGGAGGAATATCTAATTGAATTCCTGGGGAAATCTCTGCAAGAATCCAAGGAGGAATGCCGGAAGCACTCCTTAGTGATTCCCTAAACAGTCCCTGGAGGAACTACTGGATTAATTCCTGGAGGAATTCCTGCCAGAACTCCAAAAGGAACTTCTTAAAAAGTGCTCGTAAGGGAATCGTTGGAAGAATTTTAAAATAATCCGTGGAGTTGTTCCTGGAAATAACACAGAAGAAGTTCCCTGAAGGAATTCTTGAAGGAAAACATGGAGGAATTCCTGAAAAAACCCATGAGGAATCTCGGAAGCAATCCCATGAGAAATTCCTTTGAAAATCCCAGGAAAACTTTCTTAAGAAAATTCTGGAGGAATTTCTGCTGGAAAAAAATATGGAGGAATCCGTGTCTGCAATAATTTTTGGTCGAATTATTGTTGGAATCTTTGCATGGACTCAAAAAAGATTGTTTTGTACAATGTTTTAAGGAACTTCTGGATTATTGTTCAGCTCATTTACGATAAAATTTCCTGTAAGGGTTTCTGCAAGATATTCCTGCTCTGAACCTCTAAAGATATCCCAGGATGAATTCTCGGAGAAATATCTGGTGAAACAAAAATATGAATTTTTGATAAAATCTCTGGAGTAATCTATGATGGGATCAATGAAGGAAGTTATGGAAAAAATCCTGGAGGAATTCGTCGTTGCAGAAGTATCTGTAAAAAATCTGCAGAAATCGTGGGAGGAATTCGTGGTGTATTTCTTGGAACAAATCCTGAAACAACCACTATCGGAACCCTGCAAGACGCCTATAGAAGAATTCACGGAGGATCCCGAGCAGAAGGGAATAACAACAGCATAATAAACTGTGTTATTTTAGCAAAATAACTGAGTTATGTAATCAGTTATTTTCATGTTATTAACATAACATACTATGTTATCAACTTGGCTGTCATAAGCGGCAAAATAACAAAAATCATAACAAAAAAATGTTCCTGGAAGTTCAGTTCAATAACATGTTTTGTTGGTTTCGATAACAACATAATAACAATGAATTTGGAAAATATTTCAATAACAAATATTGTTATTTTAAAGTTATTGATAACAATCCGAAAGCAAATTTAGTTATGATATCAAACTAGTAAAAAATAGTAATAATGATAATATTGTACTATTTGGGCAGGTGGACCTAGTTTGGGCACTTGCCACTAAACCAATTTTATGCCTTATTGGAACACGATGAAATACGTACAGTATCTAACCCTATTTAAAAATTCAATCAATTGGTCTGAAATAGAGTTAGTTATAACTATATATAGCATCAAGTGCCCAAAATAGGTGCTCCAGCCAAATGGTACAAGACCCTATATGAATAACAAAACAAGCGTTCAAAACATAGGGGCTGTCCATAAACCACGTGGTCATTTTTTTGGGACTTTTCAACCAAATGTAGGTGAAATTAGTTTCAATTTCAAAACTTGTTATTGTTGTGCTATTGTTTATCAAATAAAACTCTCAATAGTATAACAATAACTAAATTTGTTCCATAACAAAACATATTATTTAAATATTATTTTATGGGTGTATATCAATAGCTTGATCATAACAAAATAAGATTGTCAAACAAAATATGTTTTTGAAAAGTAATGCTTAGATAAGTTACTAATAACAAAACAAGATATAAAAACAGATTATGTGTTTTGATAGTTATTAGTTTGATATTCCCCTCTGCTCGGGGAGAATCTCCTGGAGAAGTCCTTTGTTGAATTTCTGAAAGAATTCCTGAAGAAGTTCCTGAATACATGCCTAAAGGGATTTCTGAAGGTGTCGTAAAGAAATTCCAGGTATTTTGCTCTTAGCGTGACGTTTGTTTGAATTGAATACTAGTGGAAATTCGTGTTGCAGTAGCACATAACTGCACTCTATAGCAGCATATTGTTCTACAAAGACCTTTTTTTTCCTACCGGAACCGGTTCCGGCATATGTGGAAAATTTGGCATGCTGTTTTTGTATTCCATAAATAAACATGACACGAATGCCATAATAATGGTAAAGTGTCGTTAATAAATAGTAATAATAATAATAAATAAACATCACACAATTTAGCCATCCAACCAAGCTTGTTATTTGGTAAAAAATCTATAAGACAAGATTGAAGTGGTTCTCTTTTAGAAATACTTGGTGAAATTTCCTGAGGTTCTTGAGTAAAAGAGGTTTGATAATTGTGGATAAAAATCTTAATTATTAAAATATTGCAATATTAAATTTTTGAGGCATTTTTTCTGGAACTAATCTCATTGAGTTGGCTCGATATTAAAAAATAAATCTGGCGATCAGGGGGGCATGCCCCCCTGCCCCCTCTGGCTACGCCCATGCCTGAGAGGCCCCAAACCCCCGGAAACTCCTCCGTAACGCTTTCGTAACGCCTCTGAATCCCGCAGAAAATGCTCTGAATCTTCCTGAAATGCCTTCAAAATCCCCCTTAAACCCCCTCGGACCTCATGTAACGCACCTGAGATGCTCCGAACACCCAGAAAACTTCTCCGTAACGCATCCGTTACGCCTCTCCGTAACGCCGAATCGCGCCGAAAATGGTCTGAAACATCCTGAAATGCCTAAAAAAATCCTCCTAACCCAAACCCACTAAAAACGCCTCCGTAACGCCTCTGAAACCAGCTTAAAAAGCTCTGAGACTTCCTGAAATGACTCTGAAACCCCACTCGGACCCATGTAATGCACATGAGACCTTCGGAAACACCCAAAAACGAAGCTGTAACCTTCCTTTGATCTCCTCTGTTAACACCCCTTGACCGCCGTTGCAATAGTTCCCGTCGTTATTAAATATTCTTATGCACAATATTGGTTCTGAGTAGCTTTCCCTCTTTTTATGCAGGTGCATAAATTAAAAGTGCATAAAAATAACATGCATAAAAAGAGGTTTTAGTGTACTGGAAAATTTTCACTAAAAGGAAGAGTAATCTGTTTTGTGCAATAAAATCTACCATTCACTAGACATTTGTGAATTCCAGGTTTCAGAGATGTCATAAAATCTAACCATGAAATTCAAAGTTGAACAAAAAACATAGATAGATAAAAAAATATTGAAAGAAATGAGTTATGTGAAAATCTTTTTAGAGCTTTTGTTTAGCTTCTGAGCAGTTTTACATATAGCAAAATCAGATAGATAGCTGCTATGTATAGACAAAAGAAGGTTGAACTGTCCCTAAACTTCTCCTAAATTGAATAAAAACGAGAAAACCTTTTCTAACAAGTTTTATTCAAAGCTAGTAAAACCATTTTCAACATTCAACATTCAATAAACCAATTACCTGTTGCTATGATATCCTGGATTTGCAGAAAGGTGTCATATATGAAACGTTTGATTGTAATAGTGCTATTTTGTTCGTTTATTTTCATTGCATATTGGCTATACCCGAGCAGGAATGAATAACTGACAAATAACTGCAGCATATCAAAGTCAGGTATCATACCAAGACAAGGTATTGGTCAGTTACCCAGGTATTGAAAATAACTTATTTTGGTATTTTGTGGGTATTGATCAAATACCTCAACGAGTTATTGGTTTGGTGTTGAGGACTGCTTGAGGTATTATTCAATTATGTAAAAAACACTATTTGTATGGAAAAACTGCCCATTATTATTTAGGTATTACCATACCTGATGTCATTATTCATGTGTTATGCACAGAACACACACCAGTTATTATTTTAGGTATTTTACGTCTTATCCTAGGCTTCTTAATACCTCATTCAGGTTGTAGGTATTCGGTTTTCCATACCTGAGTTTGGTATTCTTCAGCTGTTTTCTCCTGCTCGGGTACTTATGACCGGATTTCAACACTTCGGGAGAGATTTCCTAGTACCAAAAGTACCGGTTCCAAGGCTCAGTCAGAAGTCGGGGCCCGTGGCGTAGTTGGTCACACGTTCGCTTCATATGCGGATGGTCATGGGTTTGATTCCCAGCCCCGGCACTTGCAATTTTTCGTCAGTTGCTCTTCTCCCGAGAGCGACTGACACTGACTCTCTTCTGAGCTCCATGGCTCAAACGGACCCGGATACCTGGACATCGGCGAACTGCTACTCATAATGGACCCCCAATCGGACCGAAAAGGAATCATCATCCTTGTGCTCATCACCAAAAGAGTAGAAAAGTAAAAGCACCAGAAAGGCAACCAGTTCGATATAGTAGAATAGAATAGAATACATCTAGGCGCTGCACAAAATGTAAGTGCAGCTGTCAAATGAAATCGCTCACGTAGTGCCCTAGTGGACAATAGAGCTGTAAATTAGGTTAAGTGATCAAGAATAAAAAAAAGGCTCAGTCAGTATCGGTATTTCGGAACTAAAAATTGGTCGGTAATATCGGGATTTTCGGTACCGGTACTACATCCATCAAGAACGTGAGTAGAGCACTCACACATTGAAGATCTCTGTTTTCCCAAGTATTCATGTAATTAGTTCCAAAAGGGCCACAGCGGGTAACTACCGACCGTTACCAGCCCTGCAAAAAATGAGCAACCCCAGAAGCAAATTGTGCTTCGGAGCAACTAGGGTCTACCACATGACGACGGCGGCGACACCCCGATGCGATGGGTTCCCCAAACAGAAGGCGGAAAAAGTCGTCATCATTTCCACATCGCCGCCGCGACCCCAAGACTTCTGATGAGGCTGCTGCCGCCACCAGTTTCTGGTTTATTAAGCGGTGAAAACAGTTTGAGTTTTTCGATGGAGACGCACGGTTTGTGGAACCTTTGTAAGGGTTTTTAAAATGGAAAGCTGCTGGCTGTGATGACGACGACTGAGCTGGATTTAGTTTCTCATTCATATAAACATACATTTTTATGATTATTAATACTTCCAAACGATAATGAGCACACATAATGACGATAAAAGGCGTGGCATTGTAATGAAATTGATTAAGTTTGTTGTTTTCCTCCCGGTGTGCGCGCGGCAGAGGCGAGGTTTTTGATTTCTTCGAGCTTCTTCAGTAGTGTAAGCGCGCGAACGTTACTCCAATATAAGCACTCGAAAGGTACTTCGTTTTAATGGGCGCTGGGGTGAATTATAATAAAAGTAAAATGGCGGGTCTTCTACCGTTTTTACAAACGGTATGGTATCAGCTTGTTAAATTTAATGCATCCATTTAGCTTTGGCTTTGTTATTTGTTACGCCATTAGCATTTCCAGTTAGCCAATGAAACGAGAATTAGCAGAAAGGTGATGAGGTTATATTCCGTAAAATGCATTTGGTTCACGTGATATTATGAGCAGCACATTGAAGATGAATGCAGTTAGACATGGAATGAGGTTAACTTCCAATATGATAATTAAAACCATGTTTTGTTCTTGAACGATCCCCATTTGTATTTTTATGACTCCGAGTAATCGTCTAATGAAAAATATTGTATTGTAGACCTGCTTGTCCAATACAACTTTTTAATGGTTATTGTTAACACGGTTTTTCTCCAGTGTGTAACTGAACTTTTTCTGGGCATTATTCAATTGCCGGTGTTGGGTCACACGGGGTCATTCTAAATCGCACCAAAAGCCAACATCGGCAGCGACTGAAATCGCACCATCGACCATACTAAGAGCTGCCGCCGGGTTCCAACTCGAACCTTGTTTGACCTTTCGGTCCCACATTTCCCACTTTTGGTTGGCACTTGTACCCAGTGTACCCCCATCTGGTGGGCCTCAACAGTCAACAACGGCGCGCGGGTCACTCGATCGTTGGATGGAAGTGCGTGTTAAATTAAAAACTGATGGATAATGCATTATTTAATTGATCTCCCAGCAGCAGCAGCCAGCAAAGGAACCCTGAACAGCAGGATCTCCGATTTGATCTCCGCAGTCGTTGCGTTGTGGTAGCTTGATCGATTTTTCCCTTCCACGTGAGGTGACTTCTTTCCGAAAATGGTGCTGCCGCTGTTGCTGCTGCAGCACCTTAATCAATCCAACAGAATCGAGACGCGCATGGCAACATCGAAGGTGATCTGCGAAATGAGATCGCAAATGGGATTTCCATTAAAATTAAGCGTTGAATTTGATGAAAATCGATCAACACCGCACCGGGTCCTGTCGTGGCACTTTGGCTCAGACCCTTCCTGGTGGAACACGTAAAGACTGGTTTCATGTTATTTTCGAGGTGCGGGTTCGTAATGAATGTGTTTTCTTCGAATTTGTGAAATACCCGAAAAGTTGATTGTGTTGATGTGAAAATATGATGCTCGAATTGCACTTTCCTGGGAATTTGGCGGGTGTCCGAGTACAGAATAGTGCGTTTGCTACCGGTGATGATAGGTTAGAGTCCCATCAAATAGAAGTAAGTACCATAACACTACTTTACACAATGAAACAAAAGTTCTGAGCTTCTACCAGTATTTAAAATTTTTGATGTATAAATAAGCGCTGATTTTGAGATCCTTCTATATAAAACTTAAGGTAGTACATTTTTGTTTATCTGATTTCGATTATCTGATGAACGGTGAGCAGCAATATGGTCTCAAACTATATCTGAACCGGTAGTGTACCGGAACAGATTCCGGGTGTCCCACAGGAAGTGACCAAATATACGAGTGAGCCAAACCCATGCATGCGACACATCAAATAGCAACTTTTTCGATAACCTGATGAGCGGTAAGCAGGAAAATAGTCTCAGAATCATACCCATGCATGCGACACATCAACCGCGGCATTTTCGATAACATGACGCACAGCAAGTAGGAAAATAGTCTCAGACCTAATCTGAACCGGTAGTGTTCCGAAACCGATTCTAGGTGTCCCGCCGGAAGTGGCTAAACATAAAAGTTAAACACACCAATACATGCGATACATCAATTAGGGCCTTTTTCGATAACCTGGTGAACGGTCATCAAGAAAATAGGTTTAGACCACATCTTAGACCGGTAATGATACGGAATCGGCTCCGGGTGTCCCACCGAAAGTAGCAAAATATAGTAGTGAACCAAATGTGACATCTTAAATCGCAACTCTTTATGTAACCTGATGTACGGTTAATCAAGACAATAGCTTCAGACCATATTTGGCAAAACTAGTAGTGTCCCGGAACCGATTCTGAGTGTCCCGCCGGAAGTGGTTGAATGTAGAAGAGAACCAAACCCATACAAACTCATTCTTGTTGTGACATATCAAACCGCGGCTTTTTAGATGACCGGATGAAAAATAAAACAGATGGCTCTTTTCTCGGTAAAGAATGTATGCTGGAATATGAAGAAGTAAACACAGAATATTCCTTTATCAATCCATTCTTGATTTCTATTCACTTACTTTCCACCAAACTATTTCTTTTAGCTACAATTGATGGTGTTCTCATTTTTTTCATACTATTTGACAGTTATTGCTACAATGCTTCCAGCAGCTTGATTTGAGAATTTGAGAAAGTTGACAACCAAGAGTAGCATTGAATACAAGTGAAGGTGCCACCGCCGGGTTGTCAGCGCTGAACACTAGGTACAATGAAGATTATTGTCTGCCCTTTTCGCTGCTGGCACCACCCATGCATGCGACACACCAATTTGCGGCTTTTGAGGAAACCTGATGACCAGATAGCAAGAAACTAGTCTCAGACCATATTGACCCATGTATGCGGCAAATTCAGTAGTGGTCTTTTAGATAACCTAATGAACGGTAAGAAAATAGTCTCAGACCATATTTGGGACAACCGGTAGTGTTCCGAAACCAGTTCCGGCCGTCCCGTCGGATGTGGTCAAAATTAAATCACACCCTTGCATGCGACACATCAAATCGCTACTTTTTAAATAACCTGATGGACGGTTAGAAAGAAAAGAGGTTCAGAGTGAACAAATTCAATAAAATGTGATTCTTTGGTAATTTCTTTGTAAAACATTGTATCTAGTACCCTTCCGTTACCAACCCCCCCTAACGAGAGTGCGAAAAAATACTCTTTTCGTTATAACTTTTTTGTTTTTCAATATTTTTTGACCAAATTTTGACATAATAAACGGATATCCTTCTATTTTAAGGATTTGCTAGGGATTGTTGGAATGGCCACCTGGTTCCGGAGTTATTCCGGAATCAAAATGGGTCATTCGATTTGGCCATTTTGGAAAAAGTATATTTTCGATATGAGAGCCGTTCATTTTTCAGACCTAAGTGCACTAGAATGATAGAAAAAATTGTCTAGAAGTCCATCCCGGTCACTACGTGCCTTGGAACCCGTTTAACGGATGTTCCGGGGAACCGGTACGATTCAACCCCATCATGCGACACCTCAAACTTCATGATTTTTCAAGATGCACCATTCTGTGCTGTTTTGGCGTTGTCTGAAATACTGTTGGCCATTTTGGAACCGGTATTCGGATTTCCCAGGAATCGGTTCCGATGGTTCCGGGGTCAAATTTTCGAAAATAAACAAACACCATCATGCGACATATCAAACTTCATGATTTTTTGAAAATTATGGCACTTTATCATAATGGTTGGCCACTTGAGATACATTTGGCCATTATGGAATCGGTATACGGATTTTCCGGAATCCAGTTCCGGGGCCAAGTATTGAAAATTGTTCAATACCGTCATGCGGCATCTCAAACATCGTGATTTTCAAAATACATCATTCTGGGCTAATATTGCGTTATCTGAAATATTGTTGGCCATTGTAGAACCGGTATTCAGATTTCCCGGGAATGGGTTCCGGTGGTTCCGGGGTCAATTTTTCGAGGATAATAAGTTCTTCCAGCAATTCCTACGGAAGTTCTTCCGGGAATTCCTACGGAAGTTCTTCCAGGAATTCCTCCGGTAGTTCTTCCAGGAATTCCTCCGGGAATTCCTCCAGGAATTCCTCCGGGAATTCCTCCAGGAATTCCTCCGGGAATTCCTCCAGGAATTCCTCCGAGAATTCCTCCAGGAATTCCTCCGAGAATTCCTCCAGGAATTCCTTCAGGAATTCCTCCGGGCAGGATCTCAAAACCAGCACTTGTTTATACATCAAAAATTTCAATTACTGGTAGAAGCTCAGAACTTTTGTTTCATTGTGTAAAGTAGTGTTATGGTACTTACTTCTATTTGATGGGACTCTAACCTATCATCACCGGAAGAAAACGCACTATTCTGTATTCGGACACCCGCCAAATTGCAACTCTCCTGCAATCGGAGCATCATATTTTCACATCAACACAATCAACTTTTCGGGTATTTCACAAATTCGAAGAGAAAACATTCATTACGAACTCGCACCTCGAAAATAATATGAAATCATTCTTACCTACATACGTGTTCCACCAGAAAGGGTCCGAAAAGTTCCACAACAGGAACCGGTGCGGTGTTGAAGTTTTGAAAATTGTTCAATACCGTCATGCGGCATCTCAATTCCTGGAGGAATTACCGGAGGAATTCCTGGAGGAATTACCGGAGGAATTCCTGGAGGAATTTCCGGAGGAATTCCTGGAGGAATTTCCGGAGGAATTCCTGGAGGAATTTCCGGAGGAATTCCTGGAGGAATTTTCGGAGGAATTCCTGGAGGAATTTCCGGAGGAATTCCTGGAGGAATTTCCGGAGGAATTCCTGGAGGAATTTCCGGAGGAATTCCTGGAGGAATTTCCGGAGGAATTCCTGGAGAAATTTCCGGAGGAATTCCTGGAGGAATTTCCGGAGGAATTCCTGGAGGAATTTCCGGAGGAATGCCTGGAGGAATTTCCGGAGGAATTCCTGGAGGAATTTCCGGAGAAATTCCTGGAGGAATTTCCGGAGGAATTCCTGGAGGAATTTCCGGAGGAATTCCTGGAGGAATTTCCGGAGGAATTCCTGGAGGAATTTCCGGAGGAATTCCTGGAGGAATTTCCGGAGGAATTCCTGGAGGAATTTCCGGAGGAATTCCTGGAGGAATTTCCGGAGGAATTCCTGGAGGAATTTCCGGAGGAATTCCTGGAGGAATTTCCGGAGGAATTCCTGGAGGAATTTCCGGAGGAATTCCTGGAGGAATTTCCGGAGGAATTCCTGGAGGAATTTCCGGAGGAATTCCTGGAGGAATTTCCGGAGGAATTCCTGGAGGAATTTCCGGAGGAATTCCTGGAGGAATTTCCGGAGGAATTCCTGGAGGAATTTCCGGAGGAATTCCTGGAGGAATTTCCGGAGGAATTCCTGGAGGAATTTCCGGAGGAATTCCTGGAGGAATTTCCGGAGGAATTCCTGGAGGAATTTCCGGAGGAATTCCTGGAGGAATTTCCGGAGGAATTCCTGGAGGAATTTCCGGAGGAATTCCTGGAGGAATTTCCGGAGGAATTCCTGGAGGAATTTCCGGAGGAATTCCTGGAGGAATTTCCGGAGGAATTCCTGGAGGAATTTCCGGAGGAATTCCTGGAGGAATTTCCGGAGGAATTCCTGGAGGAATTTCCGGAGGAATTCCTGGAGGAATTTCCGGAGGAATTCCTGGAGGAATTTCCGGAGGAATTCCTGGAGGAATTTCCGGAGGAATTCCTGGAGGAATTTCCGGAGGAATTCCTGGAGGAATTTCCGGAGGAATTCCTGGAGGAATTTCCGGAGGAATTCCTGGAGGAATTTCCGGAGGAATTCCTGGAGGAATTTCTGGAGGAATTCCTGGAGGAATTTCCGGAGGAATTCCTGGAGGAATTTCCGGAGGAATTCCTGGAGGAATTTCCGGAGGAATTCCTGGAGGAATTTCCGGAGGAATTCCTGGAGGAATTTCCGGAGGAATTCCTGGAGGAATTTCCGGAGGAATTCCTGGAGGAATTTCCGGAGGAATTCCTGGAGGAATTTCCGGAGGAATTCCTGGAGGAATTTCCGGAGGAATTCCTGGAGGAATTTCCGGAGGAATTCCTGGAGGAATTTCCGGAGGAATTCCTGGAGGAATTTCCGGAGGAATTCCTGGAGGAATTTCCGGAGGAATTCCTGGAGGAATTTCCGGAGGAATTCCTGGAGGAATTTCCGGAGGAATTCCTGGAGGAATTTCCGGAGGAATTCCTGGAGGAATTTCCGGAGGAATTCCTGGAGGAATTTCCGGAGGAATTCCTGGAGGAATTTCCGGAGGAATTCCTGGAGGAATTTCCGGAGGAATTCCTGGAGGAATTTCCGGAGGAATTCCTGGAGGAATTTCCGGAGGAATTCCTGGAGGAATTTCCGGAGGAATTCCTGGAGGAATTTCCGGAGGAATTCCTGGAGGAATTTCCGGAGGAATTCCTGGAGGAATTTCCGGAGGAATTCCTGGAGGAATTTCCGGAGGAATTTCTGGAGGAATTTCCGGAGGAATTCCTGGAGGAATTTCCGGAGGAATTCCTGGAAGAATTTCCGGAGGAATTCCTGGAGGAATTTCCGGAAGAATTCCTGGAGGAATTTCCGGAGGAATTTCTGGAGGAATTCCTGGAGGAATTTCCGGAGAAATTCCTGGAGGAATTTCCGGAGGAATTCCTGGAGGAATTTCCGGAGGAATTTCCGGAGGAATTCCTGGAGGAATTTCCGGAGGAATTTCCGGAGGAATTTCCGGAGGAATTCCTGGAGGAATTTCCGGAGGAATTCCTGGAGGAATTTCCGGAGCAATCCCTGGAGGAATTTCCGGAGGAATTCCTGGAGGAATTTCCGGAGGAATTCCTGGAGGAATTTCCGGAGGAATTCCTGGAGGAATTTCCGGAGGAATTCCTGGAGGAATTTCCGGAGGAATTCCTGGAGGAATTTCCGGAGGAATTCCTGGAGGAATTTCCGGAGGAATTCCTGGAGGAATTTCCGGAGGAATTCCTGGAGGAATTTCCGGAGGAATTCCTGGAGGAATTTCCGGAGGAATTCCTGGAGGAATTTCCGGAGGAATTCCTGGAGGAATTTCCGGAGGAATTCCTGGAGGAATTTCCGGAGGAATTCCTGGAGGAATTTCCGGAGGAATTCCTGGAGGAATTTCCTGAGGAATTCCTGGAGGAATTTCCGGAGGAATTCCTGGAGGAATTTCCGGAGGAATTCCTGGAGGAATTTCCGGAGGAATTCCTGGAGGAATTTCAGGAGGAATTCCTGGAGGAATTCCTAGAAGAATTTTCAGAGGAATTTCTGTAGGAACTTTCGTAGGAATTCCTGGTGTTTATCTTCGAAAAATTGACCCCAGAACCACCGGAACCGATTCCCGGGAAATCTGAATACCAGTTCTACAATGGCCAACAGTATTTCAGATAACGCAATATTAGCCCAGAATGATATATTTTGAAAATCACGATGTTAGAGGTGCCGCATGACGGTATTGAACAATTTTCAAAACTTGGCCCCGGAACTGGATTCCGGAAAATCCGTATACCGATTCCATAATGGCCAAATGTATCCTAAGTGGCCAACCATTATGATAAAGCGCCATAATTTTCAAAATCATGAAGTTTGATATGTCGCATGATGGTGTTTGTTTATTTTCGAAAATTTGACCCCGGAACCACCGGAACCGATTCCCGGGAAATCCGAATACCGTTCCAAAATGGTCGACAGTATTTCAGACAACGTCAAAACAGCACAGAATGATGCATCTTGAAAAATCATGAAGTTTGAGGTGTCGCATGATGGGATTGAATCATATTCAAAAATTGACCCCGCAACCGGTTCCCCGGAACATCCGTAAAACGGGTTCCAAGGCACGTAGTGACCGGGATAGACTTCTGGACAATTTTTTCTACCATTCTAGTGCACTTAGGTCTGAAAATTGAACGGCTCTCAGATCGAAAATTTACTTTTTCCAAAATGGCCAAATCGAATGACCCATTTCGATTCCGGAATAACTCCGGAACCAGGTGGCCATTCCAACAATCCCTAGCAAATCCTTAAAATAGAAGGATATCCGCTTATTGTGTCAAAATTTGGTCGAAAAATATTGAAAAACAAAAAAGTTATAACGAAAAGAGTATTTTTTCGCACTGTCGTTAGGGGGGGTTGGTAACGGAAGGGTTAATTTGGAATCATAGACAGCCTACCAAAGGGCTAGTGACATTGGACAGATGACTCGACTGTGGTATAAACATGCCGAAGGAAACGACCCCAGCGAACAAAAAGAACTTTGGAAGCTCGGTACGTGGAACTGCAGATCTCTCAACTTCATCGGGAGCACCCACATACTCGCCGATATACTGAAGGATCGCTGCAGGAGGTGTGTTGGACGGGATCCATGGTGCGAACGTTTAGAGGTAATCATACCATCTACCAGAGTTGCGGCAACACACGCGAGCTGGGAACAGCTTTCATCGTGATGGGTGATATGCAGAGGCGCGTGATCGGTTGGTGGCCGATCGACGAAAGAATGTGCAGGTTGAGGATCAAGGGCCGATTCTTCAATTTCAGCATAATAAACGTGCACAACCCTCACTCCGGAAGCACTGATGATGACAAGGACGCATTTTACGCGCAGCTCGAACGCGAGTACGATCGCTGCCCCAGACACGGCGTCATGATCATCATATGAGACCTAAACGCCCAGGTAGGCCAGGAGGAGGAATTCAGACCGACGATTGGAAAGTTCAGCGCCCACCAGCTGACGAACGAAAACGGCCTACAACTCATCGATTTCGCCGCCTCCAAAAACAAAAGCATACGTAGCACTTTTTTCCAACACAGCTTCCTTTATCCTTGCATCTGGAGATCATTACAGCAGACGGAATTGCAAATCGACTACGTTCTGATTGACGGACGGCACTTCTCCGTCATTATCGACGCCAATATCGACTCCGACCACTACCTAGTGATGGTCAAATTGTGCCCAAAACTCTCCGTCATCAACAATGTATGGTACCTGCGGCCGCCACGTTACAACGTAGAGCGACTAAAACACCCGGATATCGCCTCAGCATACGTGCAAAATCTCGAGGTCAGACGAGGGCGAGCTCCATGAGGCCCCTCTAGAGGACTGCTGGAGTACACTGAAAGTAGCCATCAACGACGCAGCCGAGAACACCATCGGGTACGTGGAACGGAGTCGACGGAACGAATGGTTTGACGAAAAGAGCAGAACAGTTTTGGAGGAAAAGAACGCAGCATGGGCGGTAATGCTGCAGCATGGAACCCAGCAGAACGTAGAACGTTGCAAACAAAAGCGGGAACAGCAGACCCACCTCTTTCGGAGAAAAAGGGCCGCCTGAAAGAAGCGGAGTGCGAGGAAACTGAATAAAGCAACTGCGTAAGAGCTGAACTATCCAATTAGTTCTAGGCTGACCATCCGTCCCGTATTTAACGGCACGGTGCTTCATTTACTGTTATTATCAAAAAAAAAATAGACCATCAAAACCTGAAACGCCATTCTCTTTCTTCATCATTCCTACACCTCTGGGCAAATTTTTAAAAAAATCGTTAGACGAAATTTTGAGTTACGCCCTTTTAAAGGGCCTAACCCCTAAAAAATCAGAGTTTCTATAGAAAAACATCATATTTCGTAACAGAAGCATGTTTCTGCCATCAAAATTTGAAACGCCAATCTCTTTCTTTATCATTTCTACACCTCTGGACAAATTTTTAAAATAATCGTTAGGCGAACTTTTGAGTTACGCCCTTTTAAAGGGCCTAACCCCTAAAAAATGAGGGTTTCAATGGAAAAACAGCATATTTCATAACAAAAGCATGCCTTGAAGTCCCAAATAATAAAACGTATCATTAATAATGCTGCAATTTGATACTATGCGCTAATATTGGCTATTTGTATTGATGTTTGTATACAAATTGGCCATTACGCTAATATAAGGGAAGTATTTTCAAACATGTAGGAAGCAATCATGTTTGTATCAACTGCCATTCATAGCGTGGGACGTAAGTTTTTTGTATTGCTTTTTTAAAGACAAAACAAGCGATGGCATGTGCCTATCCCATTCGTTAGATTTATTGGTGAATGCTGTTTTCAACTAATAAACATACAAAACTAAGGATTGAGATGATCAATTGTAATGATAGTTCTATATTTAACTTCTAAACTACGTTACCGAAGAATAAACGTGATCAAATGAAACTAAGTTTTATAATAATTCTACTATAAGTACTTATGACCTTCAAATGGGCGTAACTGGAGAATTTGACCAACATTATTTTTGAAATTCAGTTTATGGGTGTACATTAACTATATAAATGAAAAAGTAAATGAACTGTCGTTTATGTTTTTCATTGTATATTGTTCTGGCTATAATAGTAAATGAAGCCAACAACGTCCGTATCCTACAGGTTAAAGAATACTTCACTTATACTGGCGTTATGGCTAATTTTTATACACAATGCATTCAATATTAGTGCATAGTATCAAATTGTAGCATTATTAATGATACTGTTCATTATTTTGGACTTTGAAGCATACTTCTGTTATGAAATATGATGGTATTCTATAGAAACCCCAATTTTTTTTAAGAGTAAGGCCCTTTAAAAGGGCGTAACTCAAAATTTCGGTCAACGATTATTTCAAAAATTTATCCAGAGGTGAAGGAATGATAAAGAAAGAGATTGGCGTTTCAAATTTTGTTGGCAGAAACATGCTTCTGTTATGAAATATGATGTTTTTCTATAGAAACTCAGATTTTTTAGGGGTTAGGCCCTTTAAAAGGGCGTAACTCAAAATTTCGTCTAACGATTATTTTAAAGATTTGTCCAGAGGTGTAGAAATAATAAAGAAAGAGACTGGCGTTTCAAATTTTGTTGGCAGAAACATGCTTCTGTTATGAAATATGACGTTTTTCTATAGAAACCCTCATTTTTTAGGGGTTAGGCCCTTTAAAAGGACGTAACTCAAAAATTCGCCTAACGATTATTTTAAAAATTTGTCCAGAGGTGTAGAAATGATAAAGAAAGAGATTGGCGTTTCAAATTTTGATGGCAGAAACATGCTTCTGTTATGAAATATGATGTTTTTCTATAGAAACCCTCATTTTTTAGGGGTTAGGCCCTTTAATAGGGCGTAACTCAAAAGTTCGCCTAACGATTATTTTAAAAATTTGTCCAGAGGTGTAAAAATGATAAAGAAAGAGATTGGCGTTTCAAATTTTGATGGCAGAAACATGCTTCTGTTACGAAATATGATGTTTTTCTATAGAAACCCTCATTTTTTAGGGGTTAGGCCCTTTAAAAGGTCGTAACTCAAAAGTTCGCCTAACGATTATTTTAAAAATTTGTCCAGAGGTGAAGAAATGATAAAGAAAGAGATTGGCGTTTCAAATGTTGATGGCAGAAACATGCTTCTGTTATGAAATATGATGTTTTTCTATAGAAACCCTCATTTTTTAGGGGTTAGGCCCTTTAATAGGGCGTAACTCAAAAGTTCGCCTAACGATTATTTTAAAAATTTGTCCAGAGGTGTAGAAATGATAAAGAAAGAGATTGGCGTTTCAAATTTTGATGGCAGAAACATGCTTCTGTTACGAAATATGATGTTTTTCTATAGAAACTCTGATTTTTTAGGGGTTAGGCCCTTTAAAAGGGCGTAACTCAAAATTTCGTCTAACGATTTTTTTTTTAAAATTTGCCCAGAGGTGTAGGAATGATGAAGAAAGAGAATGGCGTTTCAGGTTTTGATGGTCTATTTTTTTTTGATAATAACGGTAAATGAAGCACCGTGAACGGGACAACTCAATTTTAAATTACTCGCCACTGGAATATTGTTTATGTTTTTGGCTAAATGATTCGTTCTTTTCAGCTAAAATACCATTATTAACAACATCCAGGTCTGTTTTTGGATGTTGATTTCCTTTTTACTGAGTTTCCGAAATATGTCCCGTATTTAAACGGGACAAATCTGGTCAGCCTAGTTAGTTCGAAAATCGCCGGGGACTGCGACAAGATGAGGAACTCTCATGCCTACTCTTCAACATCCCAACAAGGCATAATGCGACGAGCCGGGTCCAATATTCGGGGTACGATGTTCACAAAATCCGGCCAATTTGTGTGCTTTGCGCACGACATTGTCATTATCGCCAGAACATTTGTAACGGAGGCAGAAGTGTACACTCGCTTGAAACGCGAAGCTGCAAAATCCGTCCAAAACAAAGTACATGCTGACAGGCGGAACCGAACACGACCGGGTACGTCTAGATAGTAATGTGACGATAGACGGGGATAGCTTCGAGGTGCTGGAGGAATTCGTCTGCACCAGGCAGGCTTGACAGAAACTCCCTCGCGAGAAAATGAGGAAGCGATTTGGGCGATTTTCTGAGGAGTGAAAATAAAACTCAGAAATCACAACGCAAATCCTCAACAGCACCGAGCGCGAGCTTGCCGCGCAGCGAGGAGTTCATCCAACACTCATAATTGCTTGTTGTGTTTCTCACGTCCACTCACACTCAAAAAGCTCTCGCGAGTTCCACTCCCATACAAAGAAAGACTCTCGAGGCGGAAATCGCACTCAAAAACCCGAAATAATCATCGAATCTTTTTTCGTTCCCCTCTTCCTCGCTATGTTTTTATTGCCTCTCTGTTTGAGGTTCGTTCGCTCCCTCGCGACACGAGGCAAAAGCAAAACACCGCTCTAGAGCATGTTGCAAAACTCTTTTGATTTTGAGGAGGATTATCAAGCCTGGTACCAGGTACAAAACGCTAATAAGGCCAAGACCGGTGGTTCTCTACGGACACGAGATATGGACTATGGTCGAGAAGGACCTGCAAGTACTCGGAGTTTTCGAGAGACGCGTGCTAAGAACGATCTTCGGGGTGTACAAGAGAAGGGTGTTTGGCACGGCAGTGGGCAGCTTCATAAACTCTTACACCGTGTTATATTGGAGATATGCGTGCTCTCTTCCCATATCTCCGTAGAAGAGAATAAGCTGCCTGCTAGTGAGTTGGATGATCTCATTTCCCTCTATACAAGAAAGGGCATCGATTGGAGTACGTGAAATACTAAGGAATAACACTTCCCAATTCAGCGTGCAAGAATTTCTCCGGAATTCTGTTCAATAGGCTGAGGCCGATTGAGGAATCCTTCGTCAGCGAATACCAGGCGGGTTTTTCGTGAGTGCTGACCAACGACGGATCAGATGTTCACCCTGCGGCAGATTCTCGATAAATTTCGGGAGTACAACTTGCAGACCCATTATCTGTTTATTGATTTCAAGGCGGCGTACGAAGCGAAGAGAAACAAGTTATGGCAGAATATGATCGGACATGGTATTCCGGCGAAGCTGATTAGACTGATTTTTGCGACACTTGACGGATGGAAATCAAGTGTACGAGTTGCGGATGAAGTTTCGTCATCGTTCGTAATCTTAGAAGCAGGGCGGTGCTCTTTCGAAACATCGCACTGGAAGGAGCGATAAGGAGAGCTTGCGTGTGAGGAGCCGAACCATTGTCACGAGGTCGCATATGCTCCTGGGCTTCGCGAACGATATCGAGATCATCGGAATTGACCGTCGGGCCGTGGAAGATGCGTTCAAACCTTTTAAGAGGAAGACTAATGATTAACAGCACAAGGACCAAATACATGATTGCTGGTGGACGGTCCTGCCGTGGTAGTAGTGGCTATAGATGGAAAAAAGTTTGATGTTGTGGGTGAATTTGTTTATCTTGGTACTCTTGTGATGTCCCAGCAAACCAGTAGTCATATAAGGATGTTAGTCTAAAGTTATATTAATGAACAAATTTAGTTAGAATTATATAAAGTGCAATAATAGATCAGGTGAAATCGTTTAAGAATCTCACGATTTTATCCAATTTCATTTGGCATCATTAGTAACTTCAACTTTGCGTCAACAACTATACAACTTCAAGTTGACATTCTTCAACAACTTCAAATGGACGTCTTGTGACTCCATTCTAATCTTAATTGCGAGATTATATATGGGGTCATATTTGTAAATATTAAATTATACGGAAAGGAGATGATGAAAACTAAGTGTTTTGGGAAATATTTCACTAAGCGCATCGTTTATCTGCAGATGCAGGCGAGTTTCACCTACCTGAATGTCCTAATGGCAGCTCCAAGGGCGGCTCTGCCGGCCCAGCGGTAACGCAGATCAGCAGCTGCGCTGTTCAAGTATACGATTCTTTTGATCCCCGAACAAATTTGCAGTCAGCTTATGCATCGCTTGATATAAACATATAAAATTAAAGAAATTCATCAACAAATAATCATCAATTCTCACTTTGCTTGAATTGCATCACCATTTCTGCTAAAACTCCCACTTTTAACCAAGACTCGGACACGACTTGTTGTTTTTTTTTTTGTTTGTGAAAACGAAATCATTTAAGGGCTCAAACCAAGTTATATTCTAAATTATATAATACGCCAAACGAATTCGCTTAGAATTGTGTATATCAAAATGATGTTATGCATTTTGAACAACTTTTTTGAATGAATAAATATCCGTTACTGAGTTGCGACAGATTAAGGTCAACCTATTTGTTGGCTGGGTTTAAGTGCACAATTTTATCAGCCTATATTAATACATAGCCATTCAGACCAGCCTTCTAATTATTTATAATTGCTTAAATTTTACGTCCTACAACAGTCAGTGATTGACACAGTGGTAGGGTATCTGATTAATGAGCTGCAGGTAGGAAAATCGAGGCTTGTAAACTTTTTTTTATATATTTGAACATGTGAAAATGAAATCGTGTATGTTGCCAAGCAAAGTTATAAAAGGAGGTTATATTACATGCCAAATGAATTCGCCTAAAGTTGTATAACACAAAGTGGTTTTCTCAAAATGTACGTATATGGCCTCCAAATTTGTGCGAATAGAGCATATTTGGTGCATCTTATACATTGTATTTTGGGCGGATAAGAGTTCACTTAGCAAAGTTGTTGGCTGGGGTGCGATAATGATGTTACACGCGAAGTTGTAAGACGGATTCCGGTTGCAAATTGGGCATTTTTCGGTCTGCGAAACCAGCGGAAGTCCCTTAGGCTGCAAACGAAGACTAAAATCGCGTTGTACAAGACTCTGACTCTTTCGGTTGTTTCATGAAACATGGACGTTGAAAGATGTTGATCGGAGAGCCTTTGGAGTCTTCGAGCGGACAGTGCTGCGAACAATACTCGGCGATAAACTGGAGGATGGCATTTGGGGGTCCCGCATGAACTCCGAGTTGTACCTATTATATTAAGAGATCGATATAGTAAAGCGAATAGAACTCGATAGGTTCCGGTGGACTGGGCACGCAACTCCTAGCATACGAGAAACCATATTTAGCAGATTACCAGGACGGGGCCTTTAGCTTCGTGAATGGTCATGCTCACGTTGCTTTTGCAGTAGATGAAGGCCCTAAGGACGTAAGGACTCTAAACGTTCAGGGTGATTGGAAGTGATTGCCCCAGGACGCAGACCAGCGGAGACCAATATGAGTTGTTGTGCATCCAGTTAGATGCATTCTGCATTGTGATTGCGATTGACGAGGTTTTTTATTTGTACATATTATTTTAGTGCAGGCAACCACAAACAATCGCCCTATATTTTTTTCAACAAAGCTCGTTACAGTCCGTCAAACACAGCAACTCTTTCATCCATTCGAAAACCAAACCGACCTGTCACTCACTATACAAAACACGTATGATCCGATCCCAATTGAATCGTCATTACCAAGTCGGCGTTCAAAGACCCTCGTGCCCTGTACCCATCTTTGATTGTGATCATTCAACTCCTTTTCAATCATTCCTGCAATTTCATAGCGCCTTTCACATTTCTTTGCAACTCTGCTGCGACTCCGGCTGCTGATTGTTCTGTCTCGCGTCTCGCGTGTGTGGGTCATCATGTGGATCACATCGTTATTGCGATTATTATTATTATCGTCATCATTTTGATACGACATACCACACCATTCCCGGGGCGCGCTGCGGGTAGACTCATGACAAGCGACGACGACCGATTCCGATGACGATGCCCCATGCCTCAGAAATTCGATTTCATTTCCCGGCCAAGAATAATCGCCGTGACGCGCCGCGTCGTCGTCAAGAAGGAGCCACCAGGATGATGTTGCACATCATCGGGATCCGCAGCCTCACTCAGCAGTCGCCGCCGTGTTCCATCTCCGGAGAACATGATCGCTGTAATCAGCCACCGCAATATAAGCTGATAAAATCATAAAATTAAAAACTCAAATTGATAATTACAAAGTGCCTTTCACCCCTATTGATGTTGTCCATCACCGCGCCGCGGTGGTGCCGACGGAATTGAGATTGGACTTGAGGCTTGACATACCTCTACATGTGTTTGATTTATTACTTATCCTCCCGAAAATATTAATTAGTCAGCCTTTTTGCAACGTAGTATTATCGATGTAATGCGTTTACTATATGAAATTGTTCTGATATACGCTTTGTACTTTTATGTAGCTTTACATTTGGTTAACGATTGAACAGTGGGTCACCGAAGCTTTGTAGCAAAATAGTAATGTTGAGATTGAACGTTATATGCTAGAACTGGTTTATTACTCATTTTTTCATTAGTATGCCCCTTAAAATGGTTTCCATCTTGATTTTAGACCACCATTTTATTTTTTTTCTAAACAACAAATACCTATATCCATTACACTGACCGAGCGCTTCGAAGTATTAGTGCAATCGCCTACACAAATCACCGCTTGCTGCTCTGACACCACCTCAGTTTAGTGGTAAGCCAACTCCAGTTTCCTGGACCTCATATACGCCTCCACAACCCTGATCGAGTGGTTGGTAGTCAACTCCACATCTTCAACCGTCTCATGTCATTCCATAACACTGGATCCACGATGGAACCTTGTGGGACTCCTCAGGTTATGTGAAAGCACTTCCGACCCACCTTTGTTTCGTAAAATAGTACTCGATTCTGGAAGTACCCGGGTATCTGCAGACGCAGGAGCGCACCAACAATAGCCGGCCAACTGGCGCTATTGAACGCATTCCTTACATCCAGAGTCACTACAGAACAGTAGTGAAACCCCCTTCTCTTACGCTGGAGCGCTATCTCGGCGGCTTTTGTAACCGACAAGATAGCGTCTACGGTCGACCTACTCTTTCGAAAGCCGAACTGGTTGCTCGAGAGACCATTGTCACCCTCAGTGCACCTCAACATTCTTTTGACGATGATCTTTTTGAGCACCTTTTCCACCGCGATCAAGCATATTGGTCTATATGCCGAAGGGTCTCCGAGTGGTTTCCCCGCCTTTGGCAATAGAGCCAGGCTCTGGCTCTTCCAAGCTTCTAAAAAAACTCCCTCGTCCATGTATTTCTGCATAGCAGACTTGAACATCTCGGGAGCCTCTGCAATAGCTACTTTATGGACAGGTTTGGAGTGTCGTCCGGACCTATGTCCTTACCTATGCTAAGAGACTTTGCTATCCCCGCAAGTTCCACATAGGTGACCCTCTCCTCATCACCAGCCCCAGTTCCCGGCTGTCCTACGAAAGGAGGCAAAGGACTAGAATCATGATGCGGAAAAAGCCCCTCAATGATCCCCTCCAACATCTCTGGACATTGCTTTGTAGGAGCCATGACACCTCTCGTCTTGGCCATAACGAACCTGTAGGCGTTACCCCACGGATTCGCAATGGCACTCTGATAGAAGCCCTCAAATCAGGCCTTTTTGCTTGCCCATATTTCAGTCTTCAGCGCAGCTGTTTCATTCTTCCTCTGATCGTGCTCGCTGAATCCGTCGCCTATCCCATAGGAGCCGCGGTGCAGGTCCACAATTGTTTGAGTCCATCAGCAAGTCGGTGGTTTCCCATTTCTAGGGTGGACTCGCCCATGCATAGAAAAAGACCCAGTTCACATTGGAGAACATGAAGCGCTCATAGGTTGTAGACACCTACTTCTGAACGGAGTATTTAACCGTCGTCCATATCGCCACCATTTTCCTGGAGCCATTCGCGACCCAATTGCCGTTGCCGGCGGGTACTCGGTATATTGGTCCGCAATGATGGTGATATCCGTCCCCCAGTAAGAAACCACCCGACAAAGCAGTTGCTGAGCCGCGTTACAATGGTTCAGGTTCAGCTGCGTTATCTGCACTGTGATTAGTTCACTTCGGCTTTCTTGAAAGCCCAGGGTTGTTAACGTTAATCAACGCCGTTTCGTTAATTCGTTAACGTTAATTGTAACGATCAACGATTCTTCCGTTGTTTTTTTGGAAGCGTTGATCAACGTTAACGTTAACGCGGAGCGTTGATTTAACGTTAACGACTCCGTTAATTTTACGTTAATTGTAGTACATATTTAATTGATACTAGACTGTACTGAATCTACTTGAGTTCAACCAAATATTTTGGTAAATTTGTCGGAAAGGTGTGCAAAATCGAATAATTCAGATTGTTCTCAATTCAATTCTCTAAGTAATCAGGATCCTGAGATATATGGGATGGAAATTTTGTCAGTGTTTCATCTGCTTGTTTAAGACATCACATAATTCACAGACCAATACATGTGACACTAACGAAATTTCAATCTCATATATCTCATGATCCTGATTACTTAGGGGCTGTCCATTAATTACGTAAGGGATTTTTTGCGATTTTCCGACACCCCCTCCCCCCCTTGTAAGATTTTTTGTATGAGAAACCAAAATTTTTTGTATGGCGCGTAAGATTTCTCAAACCCCCCCCCCCCCTCGCCCCATCAACCCTTACGTAATTAATGGACAGCCCCTTAGAGAGTTGGATAATAAGACTTTTCACCGAAAAAAATCAACAAATCTCGGAACATAAAATTCAACGGTGACGAAAAAACCCCACAAAATAAGAGTTATGTTTCAAAATTCCACCGCTAGGCGGAGCTGGTGAGCTAACAAATTTTGTTTTTCATATATAACAGGAAAATTTGGAAAAAATTACAACTAGCGCCGCCTAGCTGCAGAAACTCGAACCAAACGATAATTATTCTGAAAGCCCTTGATCTACCAAGCAATTTTGCCAAATACACCATCTTTCTACAAAATCAGGATGCTGAGATATGCGAAAATTAAAATTTGTTTGCTCTCTAGCGCCGCCTAGCGGTGGAATTTTGAATCTTAAATCTTATTTATCGGTTAGTCCTTGACCAGCTAAACAACTTAGCCGAAGACACCAACTCTTTAAGTAATCAGGATCATAAGACAGATGAGATTGAAATTTCGTTAGTGTCACATCTATTTGTCTGTGATTTATGTGATATCTTAGACAAGCAGATGCAACACTGACAAAATTTCCATCCCATATATATCAGGATCCTGATTACTTAGAGAGTTGGTTTCTTCGGCAAAGTTGTTCAGCTGGTCAAGGGCTTTCAGAATATGGGCCGTATGATTCGTGATTTCACTGCTAGGCGGCGCTAGAGACCGTACAAATTTTACATTTCACATATCTCAGCATTCTGATTTTTTAGAAAGATGGTGTCTTTGGCAAAATAGTTTGGTAGATCAAGGGCTTTCAGAATAGTTATCGTTTGATTCGAGTTTCTACAGCTAGGCGGCGCTAGTTGCATTTTTTTGAAAATTTTCCTGATATATATGAAAAACAAAATTTGTTAGCTTACTAGCACCGCCTAGCGGTGGAATTTGAAAAAAAAATCTTATTATCGGTTAGTCCTTGACCAGCCATACAACTTTGCCGAAGACACCAACTCTCTAAGTAATCAGGATCATGAGATATATGAGATTGAAATTTCGTTAGTGTCACATCTATTGGTCTGTGATTTACGTGATATCTTAGACAAGCAGCTGAAACACTGACAATTATATTTTGCTGGGAAAATTTTTGACATTTGCATGGATGGCTACTGTGATCAACTCAATAGCTACTTAAGATGAGTCACGTTTTATAATAGGAAGCAATCAGTGAAGTACTAGATTGAAAGTAGTGAGTGGATTTTTGTATGGTGAGAGGATGAATTCTCCGTTTCTGCAATGAAATGGTGCAAACAACGTGGGTTAAGGTACCCCGGGGCAAGTGAGAATCGGGGGCAAGTGAGACCTATAGCTAGTATTTTTGTTATTTTTTATTTTTAAGACTAACATTCTTCATAGAAAACATAGGTATCACACCTACGGATACTTTGAATACAACAAATGTTATTGTTTCAACCATAAAGAGACCATATACGTTATTGTTGTTCATATGTAATTTTCAATTCACTAGGTAAGATTGACGTGCTCTACTACATTCGTCGTTCAAAAATAGATTTGATATTCTACAAATATTTTTTTGGTTTAAGGATAGTATTTGGAGTTCATGCAAATGATTTCAAGCGAAAAAGCTGTATTTTATTTTTATTTATTACCTTTAGTTTACTGCTCTCACTTACCTCAGTGCATTTCGCTATCTGGGGCAAGTAGGACCTATGAGAATGAACAAAGACAATTTTATGGGTTCATCTCGCCTTGTCCAACCTAAGATGAAATTAGCACGAAAGTCAATAAAAATTGACGCGTTAAGTAATCTACTGTTGAATTATACTTTATTACCTCTATTTAGATGATGAAATTCTTGTTAAAAATGATAAAACCTTGGGTAAACCAAAAAAAATATCAAAAGCATGTATTTTTTATGTTTTTTTTTAAATATCTTCCATTTTTTTCACTTAACGCTGCGTAATGCATTCTTCTGAGCATTCGGGAACCATCCATAAAAAATTAAAATAGGGAAATGGCCTTTTCAAAATTCATGATTAAAAAATACATTATTTAATGATCGTAAGATTATGTAGGGGAGAAGAAATTACTGAAAATCTCGAAACCCCAGATTTACTATTGGTGAGAATCATTAACTATATAATATAGAGACCAAGTTTCGAAATCTTTTGTCTCTTCACTTTATGGCGCTTTTTGTATAAAAAAAATCAATTTATTTTGCAAGAGCTGCTAGAGTTGATTCAATTTCTCCCAGCGATATTTATGTGTTACGTAATTTATGCATGATACCATAAACCTCTTCTTATTTTAATCTCTGAACATAGTCATTCATATAAGAGATTTATGATTTATGTTACCTTATTTGTTGCAACTTATATTGAGCCCTTTGAACGAAAACTCTGAACAGGTCCCACTTGCCCCGTGAAACGCAGTAAATGAAGATCTGCTACACTTTTCATTATATGCATAATATATGGAATGTAAAAATTTTGAAACAGTTTTAATGCACGTTAATAAGTACAAATATACCAACAACGTCTTTTGGGTCCATTGGAATTATTAAAGAATTTGTGTTCTGAATCTTTTGGCATGACAAAACCAAATTAGCATTTTTTAAGGTCCCACTTGCCCCGGGGTACCTTATATGATTTCTTGTCTAATTTGATGCTGTTTGAGCAAAAGTTTGGGTAACTGTGTTGTTGTATTATTTATTTCTTGCAACTTCAACAACACAGTAACTGTTACCCAAACTTTTGCTCAAACAGCATCAAATTAAGCAAGAAATCATATAACCCACGTTGTTTGCACCATTTCACTGCAGAAACGGAGAATTCATCATCTCATCATACAAAAATTAAGCTCACTACTTTCAATCTAGTACTTCACTGATTGCTTCCTATTGTCCACAAACAACATGTGGATAGCCCAAAAACACCGGGGGATAGTCATGGACGAAATTATAGCGCTTTGGGCACTTCCAGTCCCAAAGACGAGCACCCTGGGTGTATTGCATAACAAGCGGGCTCAGTTTCACAGCTGAAGGTGCATAATGCACCAACACCATTACTTTCGAAGCATAAACTAACGCTTCCTGAGTAAGTCCGCAATGGGGTACGTTCGGTGTAGTACTAGATTTTTAGTAATGAGTTGAATTTTAGTATGGTGAGAAGGTCAGTTCTCTGTTTCTGCAATGAAATAGTACAAAAAGCGGGGGTATTATGATTCCTTGCCTAATTTTATGCTGTTTGAGAAAAACTTTGGGCAACAGTATTGTTGTTTTCTCCATTTCTTGCAACATAAACAACATAGTTATCCAAAGTTTTGCTCAAACAGCATCAAATTAGGCTAGGAATCATAATACCCACGCTTTCTGCACCATTTCATTGCAGAAACAGAGAATTGACCTTCTCACCATACTAAAATTCAGCTCATTACTACAAATCTAGTACTTCACCGATCTGTCCTATAGTAGTTTACGCAACAAGGTGCAGAATGACGATTTTTACAGCACGAGTCGTACATTTATCCAACGAGGCTTGCCGAGTTGGATAATTATGACGAGTGTTGGAAAAATCAAGTTCTGCACCGAGTTGCGTACAACGCTTTTTGCAATTTCATAAATTACCCTTGAGGATAGTTTAGAAAAACTTATTCATCAATCTGCACACTGATGTTCATAGCCATGTTCAAGAAAATCTGATCATAACAGGTTACATTGTGCAGTTGTCACAATTTTTCAAAACTGCGTCCAGAAAGCATCAAGGAGTTGACCAAAACTGAAAACAGTGCTGTAATGGTTCATTACGCAACGCAAATCAGTGCTGTAATGAACCATTACAGCACTGTTAATTTGGTGTGGGAAAGTAGGCCTTTTCCTGTCAGATTTGCGTAAGGTAAAACAGCCTATTACGATGAGATATTGCAAAAAGCATTTTGCAGGTTCTTGACGTGGACGATATAGATTCAATTATGACACTGCTGGTCAAATGCCGGCGCACAAGTTCTTAAAAAAAATTTCTTGCTAGTGAGTAATGAAAAAAAAAATCTTGTCAGACACAAATAATAATCTACCCAAAAATTGGAAAATAAAACCACAAGTGTCACACAGATCACAAAGCATATTACATCAATTAACGCCAAAATTAACGGCATTCGTTGACGTTAATTTAACGCATTCCGTTGACGTTAACGTTAACTGGCTAGAAAATTAACGCAACGCCGTTGACGTTGATTTGGACGAAAATTAACGTTAACGGCGTTAATCGTTGATTAACGTTAACAACCCTGAGCCAGACACCTTGGACCACCCGTCGTTGGGTGCACTGGAAAGGGCACTGTGATAATACATAAAGCGAAAAGAGAGCCTATAGATCATTGCCACAGCGGGTCAGTTACTCAGTTCTCAATACACTGAGCGATTTAGATCTTGCTGAGGTTCGGGGTTCGATTCCTGCAATCTATAAACAGAGCCGTAGCGTGGTCCTATGGCGCCCTTGGCAAGCATCCAGATTGACGCCCCACGACAATAAGTCATTGTTAATTTGCAAAAATTTGTAGTTATTAATTTTATTTTCAAATTTTCTTAAAAATTGGATTTTTTTTTTGGTTATGAAGAAAGAAGAATCAAAATCCTTTCCCTCAATCAATTCCCCTTTTCCTTATGAGTTTCAATTGGAGTCACCCAAATTTTTTTCTACGAGTATAGCTATGAACATATTATGCATTTCAAGAATCTCACTAAGACCAGCACAATGATTATAAATTACATGTCTGATTCCCTACATAAATGATGCATTTATTTCTTCAAGATAGCTTACAGATTTTTAATTTTCTTTTTCTTTTCTGGATTATTTGTCCAATTGAACTTTGTTTCAAAATATACTTAATGTGTTTCAGGGTTTCACAGGAAACATTTTTTTTCTTATTTCTTTTTATTTGTGAATTTTAACTTAGGCTAATCCTTCACACCTCTTTACAGGAAACCTCAGGTGATCTATTTTAGCAATATTCCGTGAAAAGTTTAATTGGTTTCAGCAGAACTTGCCAATAACTTTACCAACGGTTTCTCCTGAAGTTTTCAAAACATTTCCCAGAAGATCTAACAAGAAAATATTCAGCAATCATTAGACAAACTATGGATATGGATAAACACCAGGACAAATTACTTAAAAAATCTTAATTGTTTGAATCTCTCGAAGAACAACTGGAATAGCTAAATGAAATTATGCAGGAATCTCTGGAAGAATTCTGTTGGAATATCCGATGCATATGGAAATTCGTTAGACATTTCAGCAAGAATTTCCCATGCAATTTTTGTAGTAATTCTTGCAGGTATTCCTGGAGTAGTTCGTGAAGAAATGCATGAAGAAATGCTTGTAAGAGTTTGTGGAAAACTAATGGAAGATTTTTTGAAAGAATACTGGAAGAATTTTTGAAGGAATCCCTTAAATTTTGAGAATTTAAATAAAGTCCCTAAAATCTTTATTCCTAAGAAATTTCTGAAGGAATCCATGAAAGATTTTTAAAAGAATCTTTTGAAGAAATGTTGGGAGGTTCAGTCTTTGCAGGAAATACTCAAAACTGGATTCTTAAGCTTTCATCCGACGTTTCGGTCACTATATTTCACATTCTTCTGGAAGCATAGTTAATTACCAGAAGAAGGCGCAATATAGCGACCAAAACGTCGGATGAAAGCTTAAGAATCCGTTTTTGAGTTGTTCCTCCAAAAACTGAACGCCATATCTCCCAACATAATCACCAACAATCGAAATTCAAAGAAAGTCAAACCTTTGGATATGTTTTTTATCGAATCAATGACATGTTTTTCAACGGACTACCTAGACAAATTATTGAAGCAATTTCAAATTTTTGATTTTCTGGAGAAATTTGTGAGGAAATTCTTGAACGGGTTTGTTGGGGAAATCAGAATAGCATCAAATAGCAGAAATTCATGGAGTAATCTCTAGTGAACATGGACTAACTTCAGAAAGAATTTATGGACGATTTTCTTTCTCAAGGAATCTGTGGAAAAGTTTTTGTAGGAAATTACTAAAAAAATCTATAGACGTTGTTCTGAAAAATATCTAAAGTAATTCTAATTGGCATTTCTTAGAGACTTCTAAATGAATCTCTGCAGGATTTTCTATAAGAATCTATTGAGGAATTACTGATGAAATCTATTGAAGGGTTGAAGGGTTTCAAAGTAATATTTAAAGACATTTTTGCAGGGATCTCCATAATAATTTGTGAGGAAACTCTGGGAAATTTCTAAATAAATGCATTGAAGATTTTCCAGGAAAAAGTGTAAAATAGGACTATTAAAAAATAGAAGTATGAAGAATTTTTAAAGGAATTTGTAAAGGAATTTCTGGTAGTCTTGTAGGAAATTTTTAAATTCATCACCGTAAGTTTTTTTTTTCTTTCAAGAATATCTACCGAAATTTCTTGACGAAACTATGGAAGATTATCTAGTTAAACCCTTACTGAAATATCAGGAAGAATCCTTTGACTAATTTCTGAACAAATTTCTAGATAACTTCCTGAGTTTGTAAAGGAATAAAAGAAATATTTGAATGTATGCGAAGAAAATCCACAGTAAGAATTGTTAGAAAGAAACATTCACTAGAATTTTAAAAGCATATTGTTTTTGCTTTGCTCATTAAAAAATTGAAATAGTTTCTCAAAATAAATTTAGTAGATAAATTCCAAGGGAACATCATGGTAAATGCTCAAAGTAAACCAGAGAAATATGATTTATTTGAGAAAACGGAAAAATATTATCCTTAAGCCAGAGGCCTTTCGGCGCCCCTCTGAGGCTGGCGTCCTTGGCGGGGGCCAACCTGGCCAACCGTACGCTACGGCTCTGTCTATAAGACCTTTTTTCTACCCGTAATTTCCTAGTCCAGCTTGTTACCGTCAATATCGGGAACAACGGTAGGCTAAGGTTAAAATTTTGTTTTTTTGTTTGTTAAAAAAAAGTTAAAAGTTCTTTGTTTTGAGAGTACTGCTTTTTCTGTTGTTTGTAAAACTATAAATTGTTGATGTTAGTAAACGTGGAACTTAAATGTAGTGGTTAGGAATGTTAAAATTGTGTTAGTATTGCTAGTTGTTAAAAAAAATAAGTTGAGAACCCCTGTTAAATGAAATTCAAAAAAACGGTTAAAAAAACAACCTTATGCCCCTCGTAGCAGAATGCTTAGAAAAGGGAAACAAAGTAGGAATACTACTTTGAGGGAAAGGAGTTTGGAGTGTGGAGATGGGATGCGCCGATGGTAAGGACAAAAGTAAAGAGAGAATAGTTCGGAATGTCATGCAGAGAAGACGTTCTTCTTGAAGCCGGAACAGAAGACTTTGAGAGTGATCGGGTTGAAGCCGCGCGTGGTCAGTTAAGTTTTGGTCGATAGTGTTTTCCAAGGAAAAGTTCCAAAAGTAAAGAGAGAACTCCCCGATACAAGCCACCGCGCGTTGAAGCCGGTTAACCGGACCCCCCCCCCCCACCCTGTGACACTGAGGCGAAAGATAACAACGACCTGAAAAGTGGTTCCAGCTCTCTAACGGAAAGTGGAAGTTTTTGGGAGTGTAGACGGCGGAACACGATGCACATCTCCATGAAGATGCTACCGTAGTCAAGCCGCGGGGCGGCGAGAAGTTTCGACCAGCGATGCGGAACCCCGTTCTCTGCCAGCATGCGACACCCGGCTCTCTGTGATCTCCGCAACCAACACCACATCCTTCTCTACGACGATGACTACACTAGCTCCGTCAGGTATGCCAGCATCTCCTTACCACCTCCTCCTCGTCAACAATGGGCCCCAACGAATATTCGATTATTATTGTAAAAATTAACCCACACCACAATACACAATACAGTAGTAGATAGTTACTCAACTCTAGGCCTTTACATTCTAAAAGTGAGAGAGGTTCCCAAACGTTTTAACTAGCCTTCCCCATTGTTCAGTCCGATCGAATGTTGGCAGGTAAGTGTAAGGTGTCTGAGTCTTCCCCGGTCAATGCCGACCCTGAGGTACTTTAGAGGAAAGCTGGCCTGGGCGTACGGACGCCGATGCCACAGGACGTGTGGAGCGTCCCATTGGCAGTTACAAGCTCCAGACGGGAACTGACATCAAAACCCAGGCTGCTGGTCTTGGGCCTACGGCAGCCAACAACGGGACGGGCGCTCAAGGCCTCTTGTAGATTCCGGGTCTCAGGGCGTTCCAGCAATATGTAACCGTTAGTCCCATATTGTAAGCGTGTGGCTCCACCACAATATTTTCCTGTTCCGAATTTATCCCTTTTTGAGTTCTTTCATGAGTAGAGTCCGGTCCTGTTCCTGTCAAAACAACTCATACACTCATGCTGGCCGAAAGTCACCCACATACCCTGTTTAGTTTATTGGCAGCGGTTTGAATCATAAACTTCCATGCAAGCAAGGATCGATAAATTCGCCTCACTCCATTCATATTCACTCCTCTTTGCTGAAGCGAATCGAGAAAGATGCAGCAAACGGATAGTCGTGATCAAACACGCAACCCCATCACCAGTGGGAAGCGATGCGCAAGCTGGTTGACATGGATATTCGTGGCCGATCGTCGCAGTTTGGATCGCAAGCGAATGAATGAATGGCGAATGGTGACGAATGCTGGTGAGCGATCGAAGCGGCTATTATCATAACTAGAAGAGAATTTCTGCATGTAATGCATACGTTTTTAGTGTATTGTTGTTGAAATGCTAGATTAGCAAAGAAAATATCACTCACGAATCGCATCACCTCTCATCGCTTGCGATGCGAATGTGGACAAATGTTTAAATTCCATGTAGGGTAAGAAATCAAAATTTGAACTAGTCAAAATGTAATCTTAATTTGAACTATTTTGAAATTCATTGAAATGACGTACTTTTTGGGCGAATGTTGTCCCGAAAAAGATGTTCAATAGTTTTCCGTAATATAATCTGATAGCATAAGCTTTGAAAGCATTGAAAAAAGCGTTTTTACCATCAAAAATAAGCAATTGAAAAATCACTGTGATTTTACCTATTTCCCCCCAGAGAAAGCTCATTTTCGGTGCACCCATACAGCTCATGCATTGCATCACACGCAATAAGTGAATACGTTAAATGAAAGCTTATTTATCGTAGAATCGACCAACCGAATAATATTCCGCATTATTCGTCACAAAATTATCAAATTTAAGTGGTTCTTACTTGGATAATGTTATCTTAAGTTGAACCATTTGTAATCTAAATTTGAACTAGTAAACGGGGGTGAGCTTCTAGTGTTGGCCTGTAGATTGCGCTAGTGGTTGCTTTGTTTACTCTTGGGGGATGAAAAAGTTGGAGGGGTTGTATACTTACACGGTAAAAATTCTGCACGCTAGATGTAAGGGAAAAATCCCTTAACTATTCAATGTCGTAATCAACATGATCAGAAGTGCTTTTCCTTTGAGATCGCAATGCTGTCAGTGTTGATTTGAGGACCAAAACAAACCCACCAGAGAAATCAACAGAAAATCCCTTCGATTTGCACTACTGTAAAAAGCAATACGATCCAAAGTGAAAAGTTGTTGATTTGGTAATGACTGTTTTGGGCAAGAAAGTAAATATAGATGGCAGGCGGTAGAAAGTGCTTCGCTTCGATTCGCACCTCTTTAACAGATGTGAAGCAGTGTAGTGGTTAAATAGTTGATCGTGACTCTAAAGGTCCTGGTATCAAATCTGGGTGCGGCTGTACACATTTTTTTTTAAATTTTAGTTTTGAAATCAAAACATTGTCAACAACGAATTGATGTGAAGTTACATTAAAATTGAAGAGGCATTGGATGTTCTTTGTCAAATGATATGTAATTGATAACAAACTGATTGAACAGTAGTGCGAATTCAAGTGCCAATCAGTTTATATCACAGTGCAGAATTTTTACCGTGTAGACACGACCGCAAGTCTGACGTTGAATAACGTCCGGTTATGCATTAGTTTTAATTATTGAATGCTGTAATTAACATTGCTAAAGACTGTGATGCGACATTTTGATTTAATTTAGTTTTATTGTAGACGGCGATTGATAGTGCACCGCATAGCATCTCTAGGTTCCATACCTCACATTTCGAGTAAACGTCAAATCCTCTAATAATCCTCTTTGAGTTGTTTTTGAGCAGTGTTTGACGCCAGATTGATGCAGATTTCAGAAACTCTCCCACAATATCAATGCTTTTGTTGGTTTTTGAAATTTTGAATGGACGCGACAAGACTTGACCTGCGAGGTAGTTGGTTTTAACATATGGTCGGTGTTAAGTCAGAGAGGACCATGTGTCTTTTACTTATTTTTTAGAAATTCGTTCAATTCGTCATATTTCAAAAATTCGTTCAAACAGAGTGAACCAAGTACACAATTCTTAAATAATCGGTAAAAACAATTTCTTCATGAAACGTGTATTGGTACATTTCAATATGATGCCCAGCAGCTACTAAACAAACATATTTTGATTTGGAAAGGATAACGAAGAACTCTGTCTGCACGCGAAATGCCACAATATGCTTCAACACGATGATCTGTTAAATAGGATATTGACCTTAATAAAATGGAATTTCACGTGGTTTCTTGATGAAAAATCATCAGAAAATGCGTTAGGGAGTCATACGATTTGCAAACGTATCACATTTTGATGATAAACTATTTTATTTATTGGATTTTACCCAATACATATTTTTTCAACATTCTTGACATCAAGCATATGGTCCACTCTGACTGCACACTATTATCGATTTTTGCGGTTAAATCAAAAGAAAATTGTGCTATAACTCTCATTGATTGTAACATTAAGAAAATTGTGTGAATGTTCCAAGTAGCTCAAGTAATTCTTAATCAAATGCCCTAAAAATCTAATTTTCGTCAATTTTGTTACTTGGTCCCCTCTGACTTAACGCCTTAACTTAATTGTCTTTGTAACCGTTCATTTTATAAGAATTTAAACTGATGCAATCCAACAGATCATTCAAAATGCAAATCATCAAGCTTTTGCTAATTGGTGAACTGAATTTACCAATAGTTAATTAAATAACTAAGAATTTTCAGATATCGTACAGTCTTCTTCTAGATTGTGTGACAAAAATGGGCATAGAAGTGTTCAATTTTTGCGGAGACAACACACATTGAAATTTGGCTGGGATATATCAAGGATGTTACAAGAATCTAATATATTTCCACTACTCCGTTTGCAAAGTTTATGCTATGGTTTTGGACTTAACCGGTTTTGACACATTTGTGACCTGGCGCCTCCTCTAGGAAAATTATTCGGGTCACTCTTGTGGGGAACACTTTTGAAGCCCTTAGAATGGCTGTTTAATTTTATTTGTTGTACAATAATCGTTCAATTGTTGCATGAGGTGAAAATCGGTAGCTAGCCAACCAAATCCAGAACGGCATCGGTGGCGTTGATTCCGATGGGGGTTTTGCGATGGCGATGCTGCGCAAACTCGGGGCAAAAGAAAGCCCTCGTTGTTGCCGCGCACCAGTTTGAACTGGCTGATTGCTCCACTGGCGCCGCGTACAACGATACGAAGGAGAGCGTTACAGCCGACAACCACCGCGCTCGGCTTGCCAAAGTATAATGATGGAAAACGCAAACGGAGAAACTGGCTAGCTCTCCTTCTATGTGATCCTCTCGAGGGGTCAATAAAGAATGATGGAAGATGAGAAGAAGCAGTTTGCTTTTATACGGCACAATAGCCTGGCTTCCCCTCTCGAACGTGATTGGTTAAATGTGAGGGGAGTAAAATTCAACGATGCCATACAAATTTATCTGCAATAATTTATTATAGCGGAGTATTAAAATATACTAAAATAATTATTATTAGCCATTTCCAGATCAGTGTGTAGGCTTAGGATTAATCTATCTATATATATAAAAATGCAGTGGCATACGTGGGACCGCGCATAACTTGCGAACGGGTGGTCTGATTTGGGTCGTCTAAGTTTTGTTCTGTTATATTTCACCCAAGGAAGGTTTATGAGGCCTAAAACATGGGAAAATTGAGAGTTTTTGAAAATTGGGTTTTCATACATTTTGAATGGGGACTTGGGCGCTTGGCTAGGGACTTGAAACATCAAAAAACGCAGTAGGCAAGACAAAGTTTGCCGGGGACAGCTAGTTAATATTATAATGTTTAATAAAGATTGACAGTATATAGTACAAAAGTCATGTATTTTCGACCAAAATGTCTAAAGATTACCGATATTTAACATTCTAAAATTCTTATTGAAATTTGGCAACGCTGGTTAACATTTTCATTTTCCAACAAACCTGCCATTTTTCAAAGTTGAAGAAATTTAAAGCAGATTTATTATGCGCGCATAAGTTTATGCTTTTGTCACCGTATCTTGAATTAAGAATAGATTCGACATCAAACGGTTAAAATATTCCCAGTGGTTGCCATGCCCTTTCGCTACCGCACTGGGAAAATGCTATTAAGCCACCGCCGCTGCTGCTAGGTTGCTGGCGGTGCTTGTACCGCGCTCGGCGGTGCTCTCGAAGTAGGTTTCAAGATGTTTGCACTTGCGTTTCTTCAATTTCTAGTGGAATTCGAATCAACTCTTTCGTGGAATTTAAAATTGTAGCCCTAATAAGGGCTGTTTAATTTTGATTTCACCAAACCGCGTTGCTGCGGTGTCGTCGGCGCCCATCCGCTTCCGAAGTAGGGAAATGATCAATTATTCCACCACCGCCGCTGCTGTTCGGTTGTCGTCGGTGCGTCCGTCCGTCTACCGCGTGAGAATGCTGAGCGAAAATGCAAACCGAGCTGTGCTCCTCCGTCTCTGATCCGGTAAACGAGCTGCCGCGCGCGAAGAGGCACCGCACCGGGCGACCACCGCGCTCGGCTTGCCAAAGAACACTAAATGAAAACGCAAACGGAGCAAACTGCACAGCTCTCTGCCGATGCGTTCCCCTCAAGGTGTTGATGAAGAATGAAGGAAGAGGGGAAGAAGAAATAGCTTTTATACTGCCAGGCGCTCGATGGAAGAGTCCAAAACTGCGCTCGAACGTGATTGGCTGGATAAAACATGGGTTCACTTTTCCTAAATTTTCAATAGTTCGCTGTTGAAAATCAATAGTTGTTATTAATTGACATAATTGCTGGAAATATTTGCGTCTGATCGGTGCTAAAATTTTTAAAATTCGTTCATAAATGACCGAGTTATTAGCGTTCAAAAGCTGACCACTTTTCGTGACGCGGCCGATTTTTGGATTTTCTGAAGTTACACCCCTATATGTTGCCGAAGGACGTTATTCAACGTCAAAATCCCAAATTTAGTTTCCAAATTCCTAAAGAATTTCGAACATTCTGAGATGAGATTCCACTGTCAAATGAAAAATAGGTATGAGAATTAGCAGATTCGTGTGATTTTTAATTGTTTATCATGGAATTGGCTGTTTTGTGATTTGCTCGAGCTGCTGCCGCCAGTAGTTCAAATTAAGATTGAAATTGGTTCAAATTATGATTACGATGGTTCAAATTAAGATTAAAATCATCGTTGATGAAAAATCGAGTATTTCAATGAAATTCGGTGCAAATACAAACTTTTTACCATTTAACAGAAAGCCTATACCCGTGGCTTTCATGTACATACGATTTTGCCGTAGTAAATTATTTCCATGTGGGAGAAAAAAATACTTGAAATTTGCACTGCTTCAGAAAGCCGCAATTTGGTTCAAATTTTGATTACCTACCCTACCTATGGCTTCCCACCGTTCGCCGGTGTTTGCTGTCGTCGCTGACAAGCAAACACACAAACTAAAGCGACAACCGTTCGCTGCTGACTGTATTCGAGTGTGGAAGAAGATGAAAAGTGGAAATCTGGAACCCTGCATGCAAGACACAATGTCTGACGGCACGAAAAGTAACCCACAGAGGGTCATTCGACAATATTTCGGCAAACTTCGGACCATTTCTCACTAAATTCGTTTTCAAGGCTTGGCCTAAATCTGATTCTGCCTTTCTGTCCGCGACCTTTTACGGAGTTAGAAGTGCGCGCCGTGTTCCCTAAATTAAAAAGTTTGTGTTGTGTATTGTATATTTTTGGTGAAAATTGAGTAAATTTTCGGAATCATTCTAGGGTAAAACTTAAAATTAAAGGAAATTTGTTAAAACGAAAAACTTGAAATTATATCACAAGTTATAGTACGGTTAGTTGAAAATGAAGAAAAGTTGATGTATTGTGTGGTATTTAATCTTTTGTTCTTTGTTATTGTGATAAAAACCCTTTGTATTTACCTAAAGTTATTAGGGAACAATTGTGTGAAAAAAAAAACAGTTGAAACAAAAAGGTAATTGTGGATTTCACGGTAACGGGTAGGAAAACCTACAACTCGATCAACCTGTGCTAATTCAGTGGGACGGGTACGTTCAACGGGCCTTTTTGTGTATTTCTCCAAGTGGTTGCCCAGGACACCTCCTGGAAAGCCCATTTATCCCCCAGAGCCCCCACGTGCGATATCCAAGAACTGAAGGATCGAGAAGTGCCCTGAATCTCGACCGAGTATTACTGCTCGGACAGAAACTGCATGCCAGTCCGGGTATTCTTAAGGGTTAAACGATAGGACGATCGGTTCTCGCCAACGCTGGTATTGAGCCCAACCGGTAACCTCCGGTTAGCGACAGAAAATCACCACGCCATTTCCGTCACCACCACCGTTACCGCCATTCCGTCCAATGCCACACCGTCATCCGCCAAAACCACCAACTGCCACCTTGAAACCGTTAAACCGCAAGTATTGTAAAGTAGAACTAAGATAGTGACCATTATGCCACAAAAGTTCAGCCTATTGGACGCAGTGGCTTAATTTCCCCAACAGGGGAGGAAAAAAAAAGATAGTGACGTCACTTTAGAATTAGGCCAAAACCAGAATTATAGCATGATTTTGTATGTTAAACCAGTGGCTTAGTTTTTCCACAGTGATCCCTGATTTGTGTAATTTGCACCTTTTTGGATAGTTTTCGCTTTTCGTGCTCATAACGGAGTTTCAGGCCTCGCCTTAATTGGTCCTTTCTGAAGGGCAGATAGTGTGGCTTGTGAGTAATTTATCTGTGAGAAATCTGTGCTTTACCTTTCCAACGTAACATCATTTCTTGTTCCTTCCCTCGATCTCGCTCCATGAACATGATTGTGGTAGTGTGAGTGTGACCGACAATCAGCATAAGCGACCCTGCTCCAGCATAACTACCGTAGCTTGTAGTGATCCTGTACCGAATAGCTAGCAGGCTTACAAATAAGAGAACTTTCGGATATTGTGGACTGACAGTCTAACTTCAATGGTCGTCTTTACCTGTATACTTTTTATTGCTAACGGGTGCGTGGTGTGATGTCTCTTTTGTAACGGGCGACACGTGATGCGGGCGTGGCGGTTCGTGGATGCGGGGGCTGGGTACGACGAGGAGGGCTTCGTCGGATCCGGAACTCTCCGGTAAGACCAATTAGCAGAGGTTGGTTAGAGGGCGTCCAATCCTGACTCGTAGTGCGGTTCTCAACAATGGCCGCCAATGCAGCGGAAGTAGATCGGGTTACAACACAGACCACCAAGGACGGTGAGAGAGTGTTCTAGAGGGCCGGTAGGGCACGGAGATCACAACTCGTGGTGGTGCTTTTTGCCGGGACTGGATCGTTGTAAGCTGGTAATGACCGGCGGACTGCAGCTAGTCCCGTGCGTGTTCGGCAGGAACGAGCCGGGGTGGTCATGGGCCGGAGCACGTAACTAGACGTGGCCAGTGGATGCCGTATCCCAGGGGTCAAAATACTCTTCTGAACCGATTCGGTCTCCCGATAACTCGGACGACCTAATAACTTCAATAACTGTCGACACGACTCCAAATTGCAAGCACTACGGGTGATCTGCGCTCACGAACTCGGAGCACAATAACGTCTCTTTGGGTGGTCTTGTTCGATGGGTAGCCAAAATTCAACTGCCCGCCACTTCGCAAACGCGTCGTCATCCCATCCCACTCCAATTTTCCTTTGCTCCCTCTCGTTTCCGCCTCCGATATTGACCAACTTCACGCCGCTCGATTACGCTACCTACCATCAAACGCAAAGTTCGAGGGTAAGTCGATATAAAGTAGTTTTAAACGGCCGTTTCTAAACTTACCATAATTTCCCTGCCAGTCCACATATCCATTTTGAAAATACATACAATGTTACTTGTTCGTAATAAATCGAAGTTTCCCAAAGTACACTTTCTCGTTCAAGGGGGTCCTCCTTTTGGTTTGCCCTACTTTGTGGTTGCTGAGGGCCTAACAACGGTTGCAATCCCTTGTTCCTATGCATTCGGGACGGGCCAGCCTATTCAGGCCCACCCTTCCTAGATTTCTGTGACGCCTGGCTGGGGTCCGACTTGCCGGTATTACTGCCGATCTTCCTGTGTTCCTGGGGTTAGTATTTTCCTAGCCTTGCGGGCACTGTCAGACAGCTCCTCTTCTGACGGCTGCCTCACCCGCATCTGCGAGTGCTTATCACGAGCAGTCGTATCCGCCACATCTTTTGGACTACCAGCGAAAACGAAGGCCTCCGTCTGGGTATGCTTCGTATCCTTTTGCTTCTGCCGCTGCTGCTGTAGTCTTCACGAGTATCGCTTGTTCTTGGCATCGTCCATCGACTTCCGAAGTCGGAACAGGGCCGTTTTCAGGTCCTTACTAATGTTGGATTTCGTGGATGCAAAGTCGATGTTCTTGCCAAGCTGCTACTCAGCCACCACGGTTGCGGGCAGTCCTTCTTCACGCTTCATCAAGTATCTCCACCGGCTGGTTTGTTGGGGGGGTGGACCGGAGCTCCCACGCTGGAGCCCACGTTCTCCTTAACGGAGACCTAGCCAACCAACTTCTTGCGAAGAGGTTAGCCTCGCCACTACCACTTCCTCCTGTTTGTTTTTGTTTATTTAAGTTTGACTTTATAGCTAATCCTACAAGTGGCACGGGGGACTAGGTCCTCCACGTCAGAGCCCTGCATTTAAACGGTAAGTGACGAAATGCAGGGGGGGTGCCCAGGTACCCCACAGGTTCCGTTAAAGATCGAGCATCTTTTTCACCCCCTCGATCACTCATTCCGCTTGACACCTTGGATTGGAGTTAATAGTCCTATTCTTAACCGGCGACTACGCGGCTGCCTCGTAAGCGGGCGAAGGGGGGGGGGGGGGTGATGTGGGGTGTTCTTCAGGCCCCGGGACTATAGTCCCTGCCGCCCCGGCATTCTTTGGCATATGAATGGTCGGAAGGGTAACACCGGTGCCGAGAGAACTTCCACCGGGGACTAGATCGAGTGTTTCGCGTAGAAGCACCGGAGCTGTTGCCGTGGTCTACCGTACCTACGTTTTCCACGCCATTCACTTTTTGATCATGTATTTCTTGGGAACGGCACAGCATTTCTTCGCACTCCACTTTTTCCAGGCGACGCATGCTCTCCCCGAAAGAGGCGAACCTGCCGTTTCCACTTCCGTTTGTAACGTTCCACCGTCAGCCTGGTTTCTTGTTGCAGCATTACCGCTCGCGCTGTGATTTTCTCCTCAATATCGTTCTGTATTTCTCATCGAATTATTCGTTCCGTCGACTCCTTTCCACGTGCCCGATGGTTCTTCCGGCTGTGTCGTTGATGGCTGCTTTTACTGTACTCCAGCAGTCCTCTAGAGGACCACATCCAGTTCACTCTCGTCTGGCAACACTACCTCGAGATTCTGCCCGTATGTTGAGGCGACATCCGGTTGCTTCAGTCGCTCGAGGTTGTACCGTACTAACGCCTACGATAATCTGAAATATGGATGAAACAAGGGCACATTCAATTTGGGGGAGTATGTTTTGGAATTGGACCGGAAGTGTATAAAGAAAGGATAGTATTGTCGTTATGAATAATATGACAGGCAACTGCAGGTTGTAATAGATTCAATTTATTATGGTTTTCAAAGGTTAACGATAACTACAAGTTCAAGTTTCATGTGGCTTTGAAATTTAGCTCTGAATATAACTGCTTCTGGTGCCTATTATGACTCCAAAGGCACGCTAAGGAATTTTAAAATTAATACCTTTCATTAAAGAGATACTGCTACCATTTCGAACGGTTTACAACCCGAACCAGAACCGATTTGTTTGTTCGAGTCTGCATTCCACGAATTAATTCAACGCTATTTATACGTTTCCTACCAACTGGTCATTGAAATCACGCGGAGCCAAAAGCCATTTCACCTTTTACGGTTTCTGCTACTGCGCGCCGATCGCAACCGTGCTTGCGAGACTTGGCAGTTGAAATTGCACCTTCCATCACATCACAAGATGCAATCGACTGACCGACCGACCCTAACCTAGGCCACCGTATACTACCACCGTCCTGGATCGATCGACCGACGTCGTCGTTGGCGCTGAAATTGCCTTCGTCCAGCAGAGGCCGATTGCGCACCCAAGATTGCCCTGGCCCCTGGATCGTTCTTTTTAATACTCCATTTTAATTTACTCTGTTTACCTTCGCTTATTTTCATCTAATTTGCGCAGAAACCTATATGGGTCATTCCATATGAAGTGACCGAGAAAATGTGAAAACTTGCAACCGACCATCACGGATTTGAACCAAATTTGGTTGAAACATTTGTTTAGATGGAAAAAGAAAAAATCCAAATTTTGGTGCCGATCGGATCACCCCTCGGCCCGTGGCAGCACCCCTCGTTTTGGCCGATATGAAAATTATCCTCTCTTTCTTTTATTTTTATCATTGAAACGATTGCACCTACACATTTTCGACCTTCGGCTTTTTTAAAGGAAATCGTTCAGGGAATCCAGAAAAAATATTATTTTTTTGGTACAGTGTTGCCAGATATCATATTTTTCAATTTTAAAACTAAAAATCGATTTTTCTCAAAATACGTATATTTTGATTTTAAAAATTTTGATTCCATCGTGTTTATCAGACGTTTTTCTATCGAAAAAGCTTAACTCCCCAAAGTAATTTGCGTCGTTCCTGAGATATAGCGTTTTTAAGAAAAAATATTCATTTTTTTCATATAAAGTATCATATAAAATCAGGTGCAGTTTATAAATTCCGTAAAAAATACATTGTTCGATGCCACATAATCACGTTTTGTGCTGATTTGAACAATATCGAGTATAAAAAGGATTAAAAAAAATGTAACAGTGTTGCCAGTTCATCAATTATGAGTCTATCGTAATGGACTAGCATAACCTGTTGAACTAAAAAAATGTATCTGAGATTGAGATCATCAATTTTAAACAAATTTCATATATTTTAACATTATCTGAACAGAAGTGCTGCCAAATATGTAATATTTATTGTAGAAATCTTAATTTTACTAGAACATTAGTATAAAATCTAATTAACAAGCCAAAAGTATTTTTTTTATTTAGGTTTAGTACATTTGGCAACATCGACGTAAAATATATTCAGGAAAGGGGCGATTCAAATATGACGTCCATCATTTTTCGGGAATTTTAGAACCCCCCTCCCCCCCCTGTCACGATTTTTCGTATACCTTATACATGAAGTGTCACACTTTCTCAGACCCCCCCCTCCCCCTAAACTATGGACGTCATTTTTGAATGACCCCAAAACATTTGATGAGTGTATTTATAAGCAACAGTGCTGAAAATGTAATTTCAATATAACTACATTCAATGACCCACAGCTAATTTCAGAAGTTGAACCTGATAATATGGAATATGATAAAATATAAAGTATGATATCCTTTGGAATTAGATAATATTAGATACTACGCATCGTCGCGCAACTGGTAGCTCAGACTTCAGTATTTTTAGTTTATATTCGAAGGTCCAACTCCTTATAAAAATCCCTGTAAAAATATCTTTTGATTGATTTTTACGGCAGTGTTGCCAAGTATGCTAGTATTTAGCGGAAACGCAAACAATAGGTGCGGGTATTGCGTTTACTCTTACTGGATTGCCGAATAATAGATCATGTCTTTTGTTGACCCAGGCAGAGAAGTGAAGGACAGTGTTGGGTATTGTGTTCAGGCACGGGAAAATTCATTCACTCACATTCATCTTGCCAACTGCGCTCTTTGTTTTGATTGCTTTGTATCGTTCGCTCACGGTTGGATCAAACCGTTCCAATGAACTCCACCGAGTCTCAATACAAACGAACTGCAGAAAGAAAGATTGCATAAAGAGAATGGCACCGAAGCAATTGAATCATGTCGATCGTGGTTCTTCGATTGGGCCGTGATTCAATGAATCTTTACGCGAACGTTCACACACGAATCAAATTTTAGATTCAGTGTGAATGAAAGATTGCATTCGCGTGATTGTTATGACAATATTATTTTGCGGGTTTGGTGCGTTTTTTTAATTTATTGCTAGATGAGAAGGTAAAACATGTCTATTCGTGTTATATTTCCTTGGTCGTGCGAAGGCAAAGGGGGAAAATGCGTTGACCTTGGGGGTGACATTGTGCAGATGGTGCGGCGCGGAAACGGTTGATTCGGTAAAATATATCTACTATTGTACCATGTATCATGATGAGATGTGCTAGCTTTCTATCAGAAAATATTTCTACATACGGTATACCGTACTTGAATGCATGCATGTCTACCGCGCCGCCGGGACATCAATGAGGATCAAACTCGTAGATTTGTGCCTGATTTGCCTGAACGATAAATATTTGACCACTTTTGACAAATACATTGCGGCTTTTTCTTTGATTTGTTTTTTGAGAGTGACAAATATTACAATATACGGTACAATATAGCGGTAGTATTTTCTTCCCTTTGTCAAGTATGTAAACTTGATAATTTATGGCCCTTTTCCGCTTATATTATAATATTGTTTTCCTAAATCAGAAATTAGCCCATCTTTGCTATAAGCCCAAATAAATAATGTACGTTTGGCGATGTTATCCACATGCACTAGTAAAATTGCCTGATTTCAAATTACGTGGAAATCTATAGACCCTTTCATATTTACCATCGATACTAGTTAATTTCCTAATTAGTTAAAACATGCAATTGCTTAATACCCCCAAAAACGGGATAGATAAAACTAGCACCATCAGCATCAGCAGCAGTACGACGAACGAAACGAAAGAATCGCCGCGATTGAAGGAATGCATTCACGTGTGATCCTTTCAAAACATTCGCCTTGCGATTGCAGTCCCGTACCGAATGAGTCAACGGGTGAACGTGAACAACGATGAACGCTGCCATAAATTTCGTGTATTTGCTTTTTCCCCTTCATTCGCCCGAGTGCGTAACACACTATGTACAGGATTGCTGGGATTGTGTTTCGTTCCGCGAGAATGTTTGTGAGAGAGCTCAAAATGAATGAATCGTGAACGATTATTTCCATGCCTGATTTGTGTTGTCTATTGATGTGATTGCATATGGTATGAGTTTTTGTTTGTTCTTCGTGGCGAAGAATGAACAAAAATTTCTGAGTGAAATGGATTAGTGGCGTTTGCTCCCTAGAGCCTACATTTCTTAGGCTTTTTTTGCATGGAAAAGAGATCGGTTGTACGCGAATGTTAATTCCGATACATCAAATCGATTGTTCGATCAATTATAGATGACTCCCAGATCGACAATGTATAGTATCATATTAAGGATCGGTATATTCGCCTCACTCCATTCATATTCACTCCTTTTTGCTGAATCGAATCGAGAAAGATGCAGCAAACGGATTGTCGTGATCAAGCACGTAACCACATCACCAGTGGAAAGCCATGCGCAAGTTGCTTGACATGGATATTCGTTGCCGTTCGTCGCAGTTTTGATCGCAAGCGAATGAATGAATGGCGAATGGTGAAGAATGCTGGTGAGTGATCGAAGTGCTGTCGTCGCTGATAAGCAAACACACAAACTAAAGCGACAACCGTTCGCTGCGATTAACCATGGAGTAGCAATTATGAATTGTGTTGCCATCTATGCTCATACTCATGCAGTGTTGCCAAATGTGCTCGTTATGTATAAAAACAGAAATCATTTATTTTTATTTGGTGTTATCTATTTACGAAAGCTTTTGTGTAAATTAGATGTTTACAATAAAAATTACATGTGCGGCAACATCGTTGAAATGAATAAAATGACAATTGAAATGCATTTCACAATAGATACATTTTATATTTTAACAATTTATCCTCATCTTTTCCAATAAACCAATTTTTTTATTGCTAACTATCAAACTAACAATAACTGTCAATTATCGGGTCATTTTGTCAGATAGGACCATAAACAAGAAAACACAGACAAACAGACGTAACATCCCGAGCAGGAACAAATAACTGAAACATAACTACAGCATAACAAAGTCAGGTATCATACCAAGACGAGGTATTGATCGGTTACCCAGGTATTGGAAATAACTTATTTTGGTATTTTGTTGGTATTGATAAAATACCTCAACGAGCTATTGGTTTGGTGTTGAGGACTGCTTGAGGTATTATGCAATTATGGAAAAATCACTATTTATATGGAAAAAATCGCCGATTATTATTTAGGTATTGCAATACCTGATGTCATTATTCACGTGTTATGCACAGAATATACACCAGTTATTATTTTAGGTATTTTACCTCTTATGCAGGGCTTCTTAATACCTCATTCAGGTTGTAGGTATTGGGTTTTCCATACCTGAGTTTGACATTCTTCAGCTATTTTCTCCTGCTCGGGATTGGAAAAAAAAATTCAACGACCACGGTTTTAACGATCTTTTTAAACCTTTATAGTTGTAGCTTTCACAACCAGAGGTGCGCACATCATTTTTCTAAGCGTTAGACGTTTCACCTAGTGTGAACTAGGCGATGGATTTTCGCGAAAATTTTTCTAGGTGTTACGTCTGTTTGTCTGTGAAGAAAAGGTCAACAGCAGGGTCGTTAGAGAAGATGTGTATTGTTTTTATCCTGTTCACACATCTTGCAACACACATGGTGCGCATTTTCAGAATAACCTGTACATTGTCAAACACTTGAAGGTTAGGTTTCATGGTATTGTAAAAAAGGTAAACTGGCAACACTGTCACAATTTTTTTAATCCTTTTTATACTCGATATTGTTCAAATCAGCACAAAACGTGATTATATGGCATCGAACAATGTTTTTTTTACGGAATTCATAAACTGCACCTGATTTTATATGATACTTTATATGAAAAAAATGAATATTTTTTCTTAAAAACGCTATATCTCAGGAACGACGCAAATTACTTTGGGGAGTTAAGCTTTTTCGATAGAAAAACGTCTGATAAACACGATGGAATCAAAATTTTTAAAATCAAAATATACGTATTTTGAGAAAAATCGATTTTTAGTTTTAAAATTGAAAAATATGATATCTGGCAACACTGTACCAAAAAAATAATATTTTTTCTGGATTCCCTGAACGATTTCCTTTAAAAAAGCCGAAGGTCGAAAATGTGTAGGTGCAATCGTTTCAATGATAAAAATAAAAGAAAGAGAGGATAATTTTCACATCGGCCAAAACGAGGGGTGCTGCCACGGGCCGAGGGGTGATCCGATCGGCACCAAAATTTGGATTTTTTCTTTTTCCATCTAAACAAATGTTTCAGCCAAATTTGGTTCAAATCCGTGATGGTCGATTGCAAGCGGTCGGTCACTTGGCGTGGAATGACCCATATAGGCTCCGGCGATGGAACTTCCTGTGTTGATGATCGTCGTCCATTTATGGTACACCGTGAAAACTTCTTCAAAATTTTGAACATTTAATGTTCCAATATTGTATTTAGTTCTCTCAGTTTTATATCTGACCTCCAGTTCTGTTTTATTCTCTGCACTTGGTTCTCTATCTTCTCTGTTGTGTTTCTCCTATGTTTTATCCTATGTGTTCAGTATCTTATCTTTTCTATTTTGCTAATATCTTAGAATTTCTTTATCTTTACTATTATTTTACTTCTTTATTTTCGCTTTCTTTCCCACCTGGTATGTCTACTAACGCTTACGTTAAGTATTCTTCTGTCTGTTCTTCGTCTTGCATTTTCTGTTATATATTTTTTCTGTGTACTTTACTCAGCCAAGTCAGTTAGTCAACATCGGAGAATAATATTAATAACAACCAGAATAAATGTAGACGAGGTTGCACAAAATAAAACGGACGACGGCCAAATTCTCATCACATTACTCGCTCATGATGCACTTTCAACGCATCATCATCATCATTCCGGTCCGGAGTCCGAAGATCTGTCGTCGTCGTCGTAGTGATGACCATCACTGATCGAACTGGACCACGCGAGCAAGTACACTCTACAACACACAGTACGAGAATGTGCATCATACGTCGTCATCGGTTCCGGGGAGGAAGGGAGGAACGAATATCAAGAGGGAAAAGCCGAATTACCACCACGTTCATGAAACCCATCATTAGAGATAATAATTGTTATTAAAAAGATAATAACATTTTTTTGAGTCTTTTTCACGCGCACTTTAGGCGCAGCAGCAGTAGTGGTCAGTCCGCGTGGTGTGTCTTCCCCCGGGGTCGTCGTTGATAAGGCGCGACATGCCGTGACGGAGGGACTGCCCGTATCGGCGGTGACTTACTGCTGAGGTACCATCGCAGGAGTAGTAACTTTTGAACTAAGCATGGCGATTCCGCAATCAATTGAAGGATACATCAAAATTTGATGCAGATTTTTTAGCATTTCTGGTGTGTAAAGTTTGCTTACGGAATGCATTGTACAACTTAAACAAATTCCTGCCACAGTTTTTAGATAAACTCCAACAAAATTAGTAAATTCCGGCTTAGGGATTCCTGCTTCTCAGCTCAATATTCTATGAGCATTTCTACAGTTAGCAACTGAGAGCTTCCTCTGCCAATGACCATTTTGCATGTGTATATCGTGTGACAGGGACGAAGATACTCTATGCCCAAGGAAGTCAAGGAAATTTCCGTAACGAAAAGTTCCTAGGCAGACCGGGAAATGAAACCGGCAGCCTCAGCGTCAGCATGGTTTTGCTGAATTCCCGTGCGCTCACAACATCGGCTACATAGACATTGATTTAATTTACAGGCCATTTAAAACAGTCTATATTGTTATTTCTACTTGTATATCTCGGAGCGGATGGTGTCAATTAATTGGTCTACAAATTTCACTAGAAATATTATAAAACTTTCAAAAGTTATGCTTAAAATGCATTTCAGTGATTCTGTTTCAAACTCATTAGAAAGTTCTACCGCAATGTGAAGCGAAAATGGTAAAAATTAGGGTTTCATGAGCTTTTCAAGGGGTTTCAAGGGACTTTCTTGAGGGGATTCAGGAGCCTCTTGATGTCGTTTCAGAGTCGTTACAATGTGTTTTAGAGGGTTTCAGATTGTCATGAACCTTTTAAGGGCGTTGAGACCTCATGATACTCTCATGAAACTCCTGAAGTGTCCTCTGAAACCCGCCTAAAATTCCTTAAGAGCCCCTGAACCTCCCCTGTGACCTCTTGAAACGCTTCTTAATCCCCCAGATACCCCCTGAGACCCCGTAAACAACTCTGGAGACCCCGAAGCCCTTTGAGATCCCCTTGAATCCCCTAAAATACCCCTGAGACCCCCTGGAACGCAAGGGAACTAAAACGGTCTACGACTCATTGATTTCGCCGTCTCCAAAAATATGACCATACGTGGCACCTTTTTGCCTTTCTCGTACACCAAGGTGTACCGAAAGGCTATATGTTCACTCCAAAAACAAAAATTTGATAGAGCCCTCGGAGGGGTCAAGTCTTATATACCAATCGACTCAGCTCGACGAGTTGAGATGATGTCTGTGTGTGTGTATGTGTGTGTGTGTATGTATGTGTGTGCGTATGTGCGTGTGTGTGTGTATGTGTACAAAAAGGTCACCTCATTTTTAGATAGTAAATATCAACCGATTTCAACGACCGATGGTTCATTCGACAGGGCATTTTGTCCCATTGTTTCCTATTGGAAATGGTTCAGATCGGTCCAGCCGTTCCGGAGTTATGGCCATTTTGGTGTTCCGGATCGGTACCCCAGGAAGGGGCCAGATATTAAAACGCTACGAACCCATGCATGCGACACATCAAACCACGGCATTTTCGATAACCTGATGAACGGTAAGCAGGAAAATAATCTCAGATCATATCTGAACCGGTAGAGTTCCGGAACCGGTTCCGGGTGTCCCACCGGAAGTGGCCAAATATGAAAGTGAACCAAACCCAGGCATGCGACACATCAAACAGCGGCTTTTTCAATAACCTGATGAACAGTGGGCAGGAAAACATTCTAAGACCATATCTGAACCGGTAGTGTTCCGGAACCGGTTCCGGGTGTATCTTCGGAAGTGGCCAAATATGAAAGTGAACCAAACCTTGACCAAACCCAGTCATGCAACACATCAAACAGCGGCTTTTTCGATAACCTTATGAACAGTAGGCAGGAAAACATTCTCAGACCATATCTGAACCAGTAGTGCTCCGGAACAGGTTCCGGGTGTCCCGCCGGAAGTGGCCAAATATGAAAGTGAACCAAACCCAGGCATGCAACACATCAAACAGCGGCTTCTCCGATAACCTTATGAACAGTAGAGAGGAAAACATTCTCAGACCATATCTGAACTGGTAGTGTTCCGGAACCGGTTCCGGGTGTTCCGCCGGAAGTAGCCAAATATGAAAGTGAGCCAATCCCAGGCATGCGACACATCAAATAGCGGCTTTTTTGATAGCCTGATATACAGTAGGCAGGAAAACATCCTCAGACCAGATCTAAACCGGTAGTGTTACAGAACCGGTTCCAGATGTCCCGCCGGAAGTAGCATAAATATTAATCAAATCCTTAAATGCGATGCATCAAATCGCTGCTCTTTAGGTAACCTTATAAACGTTTAGCAAGATAATAGTTTCGTACCATAATGGAAACGACCTATGTGGTCAAATGTAGAAGAGAACTAAACCCGGCACATTGAACAGCGACTTTTTAAATGACATGATGAACGATTAGCGAGAAAATAGGCTCAGACCACATCTAAGATCTTTGAAAAAAAAAGACTACCGATAGTGTTCCGGAACCGATCTATGGTATCCCGCCGGAAGTGGCCAAATGCCAAAAGGAACCAAACCCATGCATGCGACACATCAGATATCGGATTTTCCGATAACTTGATGAACAGTTAGCAAGAAAATAAGCTCAGACCACATTAGACAATATCGGTAGTGTTCCAGAACCGTTTTAGTTGTTACCCGCCGGAAGTGGCCAAATGTAAAAATGAATTCATGGCTTTTTAGGGAACCTGATGAACCAAGAAACTAGTCTCAAACCACATAAGGGACAATCGGTACTGCCCCGTAATCGGTTCCTGGTTTCTCGCCGGATGTAGGAAAATGAAAAAATGATCCTAACCCATGCTTCTTCTTCTTCTTCTTCTGTATGGCTCTACGTTCTTACTGGAACTTGGCCTGCCTCTCTCCAACTTAGTGTTCTTTGAGCACTTCTACAGCTATTAATTGGAGGGCTTTCTTTGCCTGCCATTGCATAAATTTAATACCTTGTGAGGCAAGCACAATGATACACTATGCCCAGGGAGTCGAGAAAATTTTCCCGACCGTAACGGGAATCGAACCCGCCGTTGGCGATCCATAGCCTTAATCACTAGGCTAACTGGGGACCCCATAATCCGAAAACGGTTAGCAAGAAAATTGGCTCAGACCGCATTCACAACTACCAGTAGTGTTCCGGATTGGGTTTCTCGGGCATCCACATTCGGGGCCACATTCGGTAGGTCAAATACAAAAGTGAACCAAACCCATGCATGCTATACATCATACCGCGGTTTTTTTTAATAACCTGAGGAACGATTAGCAAGAAAATAGGCTCAGACCACATTAGAAGCAACCGATAGTGATGCAGAACCAGCATTGAGTGCTCGCAGGAACAACAAAAGTGAACAAAGTCAATGCAGGCGATAAATATGTGTAAGAGAACAACATCTTGACTGAACTAAGGCCACATACAAACAGACGTCTCACTCTACTCACCCATAGTGCTTGTTTTCAACGGTTGAATCAAATATAAATTGTTTTTGTTCGTTTGACGTTTACTCACTATCGTTATTAGGCCAGCAGCGGCTTATGAAACGCAACCTGATTAGCATTTGGCGATTATTTTTTCGTGACGAATAAAATAGCAATATGTTAAAAATGATATGTCTGGTTGTCTGTACTAAAGCAATCTCATCAAATCACACCAAGAATCACACCCTTTCAGATTACTGAGGTGTAAAAATATACAGTAGGATGGATCTACGTTATATTGATAAATGAAAATAATCGCATCAACCCCGGACAAAGTTTTTTCAATCCTCTTTTGCGGAAGTGATTCAGTGATAGTGAAGGTTCTCAAGCAGTCAACTGAAAATTATGATATTTTTCAGCTCTGTCTATACGTTTAACATAACGTTGGAATAGTAGTAATCTCAGGATTCGGGAACAGTTCGGATTACGTCGATGGAAAGATCATGCTTCGGAATGATGGCTCATGAACAGAATCTTGCTGAACAAAGCAATAGCGGAAGATTCCAAACACAGGGACCGAGTTCTAGACCGCCCGATAGGTAGGAGATTGTCCGCATCACGACGGTTTCAAACCGAACAGACTCAATATAGACCAAAATTTCCGTATGACATTTTTGAGTTTAGAAAAGCCATCTTGACTAGGAAACCTTGACCGATTGATCCTTTGAAAATTCCCCATACGGACCGAAACGTCGGAAATAATCATAAGCTAGTATTTTCGATTCCCCTAAAAGACTGCAAAGCCAACATTCTAAAGCAAAATCATTTCAGTCGTATCCCAACCAAGGAAAGATCATGAGTACATGTTCGACGAGAAAGGCACTATCACCACTAGGTGGATTAATCTGGGTTTTTCAACACAGCCTCCCTTATCGTTACACCTGGAGATCACCACAGCAGACGGAATCTCAAATCGACCACGTTCTGATTGACGGACGGCACTTCTCCGACATTATCGACGTCAGGGCCTATCGTGGCGCCAACATCGACTCCGACCACTATCTGGTGATGGTCAAACTGCGCCCAAAACTCTCCGTCTTCAACAGTGTACGGTACCGGCGACCGCCACGGGACAACCTATGTAGAGTGACTGAAACAACCGGATGTCGCCTCAGCATACGCGCAGAATCTCGAGGCCACGTTGCCAGACGAGGGCGAGCTCGATGAGGCCCCTCTAGAGGACTGCTGAAGTACAGTAAAGGCGCCAACAATGACGCAGCCGAGAGTATCATCGGGTACGTGGAACGGAATCGGCGGAACGAATGGTTCGACGAAGAGTGCTGAACGGTTTTGGAGGAGAAGAACGCTGCGAGGGCGGTAATGCTGCAGCAAGAGACCCGACAGAACGTGGAACATTACAAACAGATGCGGAATCAACAGACCCGCCTCTTTCGGGAGAAAAGCGCCGCCTGGAAGAAGCGGAGTGCGAAGAAATGAAACTGCAGCTGCCTTGGCTGCTGCTGTTTCTGGGGGTGGTGATGCCGCCCGCCACCCCATGTAATAACGGCAGCAGCAGTGCTGCTGATAAAACAAAACAAAAAGCCGTTCTTTGTATCACTGATTGGTAATAAATCAATAACTTTTTCCACAAGCATCCAGTCGTTTTGCAGTCTTCGCAGGAAAGTTTCAAAAAAGATTTTTCTACAATAAGCGGCGATCGATTTGAATTAAGGGGACAAAGGGCGACCTCTAGGATTTTTGTTTGAAAGTGCAACTTTTCTCTAATAAATCCTATGAAAACTTTGAACCGCTTGCGCTAAATTATAGTTTCACCGGTTGCGCTGAAATTTTGTACAGTTCATATGGGACCTAAATGTGATCGAAAAAGTCGACTGGAGCGAGAATTTGATATTTGTCCCATACTACTGTACACCCGCCTGAAACGCGGAGCAGCAAAGGTCGGACTGGTGATGAAAGCGGCTAAGACAAAGTACATGCTGGTAGGTGGGACTGAGCGAGACAGGACAAGCCTTGGCAGCAATGTTACGATAGACGGGGATACTTTCGAGGTGGTAAAAGAATTCATCTACCTCGGTTCCTTGCTAACGGCTGACAATATCGTGAGCCGTGAAATACGAAGGCGCATCATCAGTGGTAGTCGTGCCAACTACGGGCTCCAGAAGAAATTGCGGTCAAAAAAGATTCACCCCGCACCAAATGTACCATGTACAAGACGCTGAAAAGACCGGTGGTTCTCTACGGATACGATACATGGATGATGTTCGAGGAGGACCTACAAGCACTCGGAGTTTTCGAGCGACGTGTGCTAAGGACGATCTTCGGCGGCGTGCAGGAGAACGGTATGTGGCGGAGAAGGATGATCCACGAGCTGGCTGCACTCTACGGTGAAGCCAACATCCTGAAAGTGGCTAAAGCTGGACGGATACGATGGGCAGGGCATGTTGCAAGAATGCCGGACAACAACCCTGCATAGTTGGTGTTTGCTAACCATCCGGTTGGTACAAGAAAACATGGAGCGCAGAGAGCACGATAGGCGGACCAGGTGGAGCGTGATCTGGCGAGCGTTGGGCGTGACCGACGTTGGAGAGCTGCAGCTGCAAATCGAGTATTATGGCGGCAAATTGTTGATACAGTGTTATCATGAATTTGATGTTGAACTAAATAAATGGAATGAATGAGTCCGGCATTTCCTTCGCCTTGCTCGTGGAGCTGAAAGAATACAGAAGAGCGAAGGAGATTCTGAAGAAGACAATGAGGAGGATCGGCGATCGTTTCGAGACGAGTCTGCTGTGGAAGGACGATAACGTCGAAGCGACTGTTAATATGTTTGGAGAAACGCCTGAGGAAGGATCCCGAGCAGTATGTCAAAGACTGTACCATCAGCGCCAAATATCTCGTCAAAGGCTTCGCACACGAAGCGTCGTAATCGCAGCTGCTAGCGTTGGATTACAGCAAGGTGTGGTACGTTCCGCTGAATATCGTCTACATCCCGAGAAAGAAGAAATTTCTTCGGTGGCCATCGTCGAAAACCACTACGACGACGATTATTTCGTCAGCGTAGACACGATCGAGGAACCTGTGAAACGGGCTAAGGAAGTACGATACGTCCACTCTAGAGGCGGTTTTGAGCTCCGCAACTAGGTCTCCAACTCTGAACAGTTCTTGGATGCGATAGGAGAGCGAGGATACAAAGTCTCGATGCGAGTGAGTACTATGGATCGTCTGGAGCTCGACAAGCGACATTCTCCACCAAACCTAAAGACGATCTGACGTCGTTCCTGTCCGGCGAGATGTTGCTGACTTAAAGAATCCTATTGAGTTGCAAGATGAGCTTTCTCGACCCGTCAGGACTGTTGTGCATTTTCACGTTCTACGGGAAACTGCTGATTCAGGACCTGTGGCGGACCAGATGTGAGACCCAAGTAAGACACTTGTCACAGATGAGTCACGGCGGCACAAGTTTTTGTTGCGCAGAAGTCACTGTGACTTACGTCCAACAAATAAACACTAAATTGCTAAAAGTAAGTCACGACTACTTCTGCACAACAAAAACCTGCGTCGCCGTGACTCTTCTGTGACAAGTGTGTTGCTTGGAGTGGGACTAGCGGATCGATGAGGAGTGCACGGAGAACTGGAGCAACTGAATCCGGAGGCTTCCGGAAGTTGAAGAAGTCCGGATTCTCCGCTACTACTTCCGTTGCGGTTTTTCATTGCAATACGACAGCCTACAACTGCTCGTTTTCGTAGACGCGAGCCAGGACGCGTACGTTGCCATGACGTAGATCCGCATAGAGACAGCCACCGCACATTGGACCGTTATGCTCGCTCATGATGTGATGGTCGAAGGTAGCACCATTGCAGCCATTGGCCTGATTCGAAGACCGTGCTGTCGTGGATCCACTCCGACCACCGTCGGTACAAGAAGTTCATGGCGTTCCGGAACGTCAAGATCCACAATCTAACGAAGCTTGTAGAATGGAAATGGGTGCCGACGAAGCGCAACGTGGCTGACGCGTTGACGACGTGGGAGAAGGCGTACAGCCTGCGACCAAACGGACCGTGGTTTCGTGGCACAGAATTTCTGTTCCAGCCGGAGTAGTTTTGGCCGGAGCAAGAAACGGTGACACCGAACACTAGCGAGGAGACCCGTGCGTGTGTGCAGTTCCACGAGATTGCAGCCGGATTGCATCGAACTGCAGAAAGAAGAGAGAAGGGCTGGGCATCAAGGTCGTACCGGCCACTGTGAGAATCATCAGTGTTGTGAAGAAGAACATACAAACGAAGCTAGTGCCGCTGAAGCGGGACGAATACCAGAAGGCGGAGGCGTATCTCTGGAGGTCGGCCGAAGTCGATTGCTTCGGAGACGAAGGACCAGAAGCAATCGAACCAGCAGCAGCAGCAAGTGCAGAAGAGCAGTAGCCTGTATAGCTTGAGCCCGACCCTGGACGCCTGGAGACCGCAGTCAATGCAATCCGGCAGCGTTTCTATATCCAGAATCTGCGAGCGGAGATGAAGAAGATCGGGAGAGCCTGCGTCTGGTGCAAGGCGCAGAAGTGTCGCCCGTTTACCCGGGAGCTGGCGCTATTTCTCAGACAGACAACGAAGGGTAACTTTAAGAGGCTGGTAATCAGAGTAGCTGTGCTCGAGGTGCAGACGGAGCCTTCTTGATGTGCGGAACAAACGTGGCGCCGACATTGCTTCTAACAATCATCTCCTAATCGGCGAGATCCAGCTGCGCATTGCTGAGATCCATCGACAGAAGGAGAAAATCAGGCGCCGTTAAAATAAACTGAGAAAGAGAAAGAGAAAACTGAGCTACGCACTCAGAGAAACCAGTGGATCACATATGACAGCTGGAGAAGGACAGAGTAGCAATAAAAACGCCAAAGTCGCGACAGAGCGAGTGAAAACATGAGGAGCCAAAGCCGCAGTTCGTTCGCACTAATAGGCTCGCGATTTCTTTCGAAAAAGCAGTGAATCGCTCATGCAGATGAGACAAAAGAGCATGAACGGACTAGCCGAAAAAGGCGAGAAAGCCGCATATATCGATGACACGGTTTTCCTCTACAGCTGAAACGCTGGTTCGAGCACTTTGGAAACCATTTTCAAAAAGTTAAAGAAATTTTCAAGGGATAGAGTCCATACACCTACATCAACATCTTGTTGAATACACATCTTGTTGAACGACTCACAAACCTACCAAGTCAAAGAATGACCCTAATATTTCAAAGCTATTATTTTGATACTGAAATGAATCTTCTAGAAAATCGTCCCTTCCAAACTGATAATGTCCGAACATTACCACTTCAATCAAATCAAGTGCTCACATCACCCGAGCCAACCATCAGCTCATCACCCTGGATCAGTAGTAGCGCTCCATTCTAATGAGTTGTTTAATGTGAGAGTAAATTACTATTATCACAAACTGAGCCGGGGCGCCTGGCCAAGCCCGGCCCAACCTGATTCCTCAGATCCGGTGTTGCTGGGAAATCACCAAACTCACGACGACGACCGCAAGATGGATTTGTTTTGCTCGTGACCTCTTCGAGGCCTGTTCGTCATCGTCATCGTCATTCGTTGCGACGACGGTCCATTTGGTGTAGATGTGCGATGATTGACGAGAGGAAGAGGCATTTTGATAACCTGAGCTCGGGGTGTAGGATTCATGGCGACCCACTTCACCGAGTTCAAGTCGTCGCCGCATTTAGGAAATGCTCTGTGCCTTCGGGGTAGAAAAATTAAAACCTCATTTGGTTTAATTGATGCTAGATTTTGGCTTCGGCGGGCACCATCAATCCCAACCAAACAAAACCGGATGGATCAGTTGAGCTTCTAGTGCAGCAATTTTCGAGTTGAAAACTTTGAGACCAGCAATTAAAATGACATTTGGATTTCTCGAAAAGTTTCAAGTGTTTTGCTTTCACACTCTCAGGCTGCCCAGTGCGAGTGAGCTATCCTTTTATTATCCGATCGAATCCTTGAAGAGCAAACAATAACCGAGATGCATAGGTGCCAGGATGCAGGGGAGATTGTGGTAAAACATTGTGTCTTACGAAAGGACCCCGTGAAGTAGAAATAGAATAGCACAGATAATAATATCAGGAAAAAAAAACATGTGTATTTCGAACTTTTGTTTCATTCTTTGGCTTAAATGCTGCACAATAGGTCTTGTAGCTTAAATGTTTGTAACTCATCGCCGATGTGCTACAAGCATCAATAATGATAACAAAAATTGTAAAAAGTGCAGTAGGCTTCATCATTTTCCAAGATTATTCCACTGAAATTACTAGATTTGACACACAGTGCATCAATCCTTTATTTTGTGTAGGGAAATATGTATTTGGTGTTAGGTACGTCGTTTCACTTCGATGGTGCACATTATACCGATTCCTCTCTCAAGGGTTATCGAACTACCTTAAAAAAGGCCCAAAAGGGCGCACAAAATAAGAGAGAAGAGACGCACTCGAACTCCAAAGTCTGTAATTATTTATCAATTTGCGTGCGCTCTCCTTTACAAGATCCGATCGGTCTTTCTCCCGAAAGATCAATCTCATTTTCCTTCTCATTAGTGTTCGAAAAATCCGTCCGAATCGAAGCCGCCAGCCACCAGTCGATCCATCCCTGCCTGTTAGGTAAGTACTAGCTAGTCTAGTAGGTACGAATCGAAAGCATGAGTTTTCATATTTGCCTAGGCTCTCCTCTAGCGAAACCGCTGCGCTGCCGCCGTCTCTTTAATTACGGAGCTCTTTTCTCCGTTTCGCCGATGAGGAGCCTCGTTTTAAGAAGAGCCAATCGTTGTGCAGTCCTCCGTGCTTGAAACCAGAAGCGTTCAGTCGGTCCCGTCGATCGATCGATTGATCTTTGCATGCAGTTATCCGAGCTCTTTCTCTTCCTTGTCGAGTTCCCTGACCTGCCTGATTTGGCCTGGCTAGCAGCGGTGGCATCGGCAATGGACGAGTTTGGCAGTAGTGATCATGTTTTTGCAGCAGAGGTGTTCAAATTCTAAGGGCCTGCCGACCACTGATTCGGACAGGATGAATATTTTCGATCGCACCGAGATCTGAGTCCTCTAGCACGATGTTGTTCTAAATATTACCCCATGGACTCCTCTAGTCATTTCCAAAAGCTTTTGAAAAGACTTTTTGTAGAATTATTCCCAAGGAACCCTAAAAAATCACTCAAGGTATTACTTTTCCAACCCCGTCAGGGACTCTTCAAGGGATCCTCAAGAGATTGTCGTAGAAAATCTCCCAACGATATTGAGATTGCCTCCCGGATAAGAATTTAAAGTTTTTTTTTCTGTTTGGCATCTATACAGAATTCCCTGCAGGAATCTTTGAGCATGAGCATGAGCATGAGCATGATTGACCGCCCGCGGTTGCTCCTCTGTTATTGCAAGGACAACTGCATTTACACAAAGAACCAACAGGTGATGCTTGGGATTAGCTTTCTCTTCATTGTGTAAATGCCGGAATCCCAATACTTTTCAATAAGCAATACCAGCGCCGGCCGCGTCCGAATGCAGGTCAATTGAGGATAGGGAAGGAAGTGATGACGTGATTCTCGCTTAGGCCAATAACCGAGGAATTCTCTGCGTTACTACGAGAAATCACTAGGAGTTTGGACAGGGGAAATGGAGATGTGTTAAGGAATTTGTCGTGGTAAACGAATGTAATGTTTTGATTCGCGATTAATAATGCGCTCGCGAAGAAATACCCTTCTAAACCTTGGACGACGAACGCGATCTTTTGTGCCTCAAAACTCACCTTACATAAGTTATTCATTCGCAACTAAGGAGAACACAATGCTAAACACCGACGCATCTGTAGTTTGCGTTTCTGCGCGAGACAATGCTGAACGCGATTGATTCACAAGTATTTACAAAATTACACGTGATAAATAAATCAGATAGACCTTACCGCATGGTTCGCCGTCTATCTTTTACCGACTCTTTTTCCAGAAATTCACGCAACCTTTATTTGAGTCAAAACATTTATTCATTTGGACTAAAATGTTACAAATGTCGACACCGAAGATGATGAACCATTCAAACTTTTGTTTACATGCAAAAAATGAAAGAAAAATGAAGAATGATAAATGTGCATTTGGAACTAGCGCCGACACATGACGTGACGAACTTTTCAATATTTGTTAGATAAATACATAAAAACCAGAGCAGAATGTTATACATCCTTTAGCATTAATTATTATGATAAAATGGAACGAGCTCACCAATAAACATCCTTCGAAGTGTCCAGTGCGTATGTGCAGCATCTTCCACTAACTGGCCTCTAAATCACACTGAACCGCTACAACAACACACGGGTACGGCGATGTGCACATTCAAATTGTCGACGATGACGCGGCCGACCCGAATGCAAAAAGCGGCACTTCCACTTTGCCTCCAAAAATACACTAAACCGCCCCGTACGAAGATGAGCACGCACACAGGACGACGACACGATGCAACGACGAACCAAGACGAACTGAAATGTCATCCGCTGCTGGCATCACACGACCGACTCGCACAAAAACTAGTTTTTTTCCTCTAAAAGCACGCACACAGAAAGACGACGCGATGCAACGACGAATCAAGACGGACTCTGAACTCCTATAGATATTTCTGGAGAAATTCTTGTCGGAATCACTAAAAGCAATTATGCAAAAAAATTTGGACGCATCCCTGGAACATTTTCTGTATGAATCCTTGAAGAAATTTCTGTTCACATACCTGTGGGAATGTTGAAGAAATACGTGCACAAGTGTTTAATAGATTCCACGAAGATTTCTTGAAGAACTCACTGTAATAGTTTTAGGAAGAATCGTTTAAAGAATTTTTGAAGGAATCTCTGTACAATTACCGATTTTTTAACGAATCCCTTGAAGAATCGCTAAAGTAATCCCTGGCGGAGTTTCAAAAAAAAACGAGGAAATCTACTACGGATTATTGGAGAAATTTCTGAAAAAAAACCTTGAGGAAATATCTTGAGGAAGCGCTGGAGACATTTCTTAAATAATCCCTGGAAAAATTATAGAAGAAATCACTAGAGGGGTTTCTGAACAAAACCTTCGCGGATTTTCAGACCGAATTCTTGAAGGAATTTCTGACGGAACACATGGAGCAATGGAAGGATTCCATAGAAAATTTCTTAAAATTTATGGAGAAATCTCATGGAGATTCTGAAGGAACCTCCAAAGAAATCTTTTGAAAATCCGTCGAAGATTTTGTGAGGGAAATATTTCTTTTAATATTCCGGAGGAACCGCTGAAAGCTTTTCTGAAACAATCAAGATATTTTAAAAGAACTTTCAAAAAGAATCCGTAAAAACCATTCCAAAAGGAATTTTCTCAAGGAATATATTGCGCAATGGTAGAAGGAATTGAAGGAAAGGTTTATAAAGGAGTTCTCAAAATAATGTCTGTCACAGTCTCTCAAAAAAAAAAAAAAAAACAAAAGAAAACTATGAATTTTCTAAAGCAATCCCTGAAGGAGTTTCCACACAAATCTCCGAACTCAATCCGATGAGAATTTCTTTAAAATACCCCAGAAGATTTTTTGGATTTTTTTTTATATGCCTGGAAGTTTTTTTCAAGAAATCATGGGTGAATCTTTCGATAAACTTCCGATGGATCGCTCAAGGATTTATAAAGAAATTTATGGAGGATTTCCTGAAGTATTCTCTTTTTTGGATCTCAAGAGCTGGTCACTTGATGCCACAACTGGTTCTTTAGGAATTTTTCAAAAAAATTACCAAGAGAATCTTCTGGCAATTACTTCAAAAGATTCTATTCCGGGAGATTTTTCATGGAGATTCCAACATTCTTTCATAAAAATTTTTAGATGTTTCTCCAAAGCTTTCTTTTAGAAATTAAGAAAATTTTCCACTAACTCTTTCAGGAATTATTCTTGGAATTTCGCTAGAAGTTCGTTCCATATATTCGAGAATTTCTCAAGAAGTCAAGCAAATTTTCATTGGAATTTCTTCCAGAGTTCCTCCAGAAGCTTGTTATTTTTTTTTAATGAGGAGGTATCGTAAGCAACTTTTTCAAGTATTCTCCCAGACATTTAATCAGGAATCCCTCCAAAGATAACGTCAGAACTTTCTTCAGGAATTTTTGTCCGGGAATCTCTCCAGAAAATTTTCAAGAATTTAATCATGAAATCGTCAAGTTTATTTTTAAGAGATTCCTTCAAACATTCCTACAGAGGAATTCTTTCCAGAATTCTTGCAGTATTCTATGTGTAATTTCTGGAAATACTTCTGAAACAATTCTTAAAAAAAATTCGGAAGGAATCCCAGAAAATATTTCTGAAAAAACCGCAGGAGCAATTTCTAGAAAGATTTCATGTAGGAATTTCTGCAGACATTCTTAAAGGATTTTCAAGGATTTATTAGGAGAACCCCTTGAATAAATTCCTGAAGAATGTTTGTAGGATTTTTTAAGAAATTTTAAGAGTAATTTCTTAAAAAAAGCATGGTAGGACATTTGAAGAAATCCCATGTTGAAATACCTGAAGTTCTGCAAACAAAACAAATATCTACCTACAAAAATTCTTGGTAAGGTAATATCTGTAGGAAGCCCAGGAAACATTTTTTGAAGAATCCCCGGAAGATTGCAAGGGACGAAGGAAGCCATGGATTTATATTGGAAGAAATCCATAAAAGATTACCTTAGACTTTGAATCTTTCGACAATTTTATGGAAGAATCTCATAAGGAACTTCAAAGAATCCCAGAAAGAATTATTGCGAAAATTACGACGCGCATGCACTCATCCGTTCGGACTGACCAGCAACGACGAAGTGATTGCTGGGGATTTTTTTTTATTACCGTACGGGTTTGGGCCGAAGGGTCTCAGATGTTCATGAAACTTTTTCCACAGGTAGGGCTCATGGATATATGAACAAAAAAAAAATTAGGAAAATTCCCGGAAAACTCAGGTGGATTTTTTTTATTTTCCCCTGAAAAATCATAACTCAAGAACGAAGCATCGTAGAAACAAAGTTTGAAAAAAAACACAAATTTTCTCAGAAATCAAAAAAAATATGAACTGGAAAAAGTTTCCCACAAAATTTTCCACAGTTGAGAAAATTCGTAAAGAAAAGCCGGAAAAACTATGCCCGAACTCGTGGAAAATTTTCGAAAAAATATTTTTGAGAAAATTAAGCTTTATTCGCTGAAATTTTTGGAATGCACTTTTTTTTCGTTTTTGAGTTATGGTCAATTTTGTTGAAAATTTTGTTGAAAAATGTCCAAATGTGCCATAAAAGCCTTTTCTTTGAAAAATCATAACTCAAGAACGAAGCATAGTAGAAACAAAGTTTTTTCATGAAAATGAAAGCAAATTTTCTCAGGAATCAAAAAAAAATATGAAATGGAAACAGATTTCTACAGAATTTGTCACCGTTGAGAAAATTCATAAAGAAATGTCGGAAAAACTATGTCCGCACTCGTGGAAAATTTAAAAAATATTTTTGAGAAGGTAATTTCATAAGCTTTGATCGCTGAAATTTTTGGAATGCACTTTATTTTCGTTCCTGAGTTATGGCAAATTTTGTAAAAAATTACCATAAAATATAGGTTTACATAGTCATTTTCACATAATTGACCATAACTCAGTAACGTGATAAAAGTACATTCCAAAAATTTCAGCGATCAAAGCTTATCAAAATTACATTCCCAAAAATATTTTTTTTGAAAATTTTCCACGAGTTCGGACAAAGTTTTTCCGGCTTTTCTTTACGAATTTTCTCAACTGTGGCAAATTTTGTGGGAAACTTTTTCCAGTTCATGTTTTTTTTTATATTCTTGAGAAAATTTGCTTTCATTTTCATCAAACAACTTTGTTTCTACGATGCTTCGTTCTTGAGTTACGATTTTTCAAAGAAAAGGCTTTTATGGCACATTTGGACATTTTTCAACAAAATTGGTTATAGAGCATGAGCATGAGCATGATTGACCGCCCGCGGTTGCTCCTCTGTTATTGCAAGGACAACTGCATTTACACAATGAACCAACAGATGGTGCTTGGGATTAGCTTTCTCTTCATTGTGTAAATGCTGGAATCCCAATACTTTTCAATAAGCAATACCAGCGCCGGCCGCGTCCGAATGCAGGTCAATTGAGGATAGGGAAGGAAGTGATGACGTGATTCTCGCTTAGGCCAATAACCGAGGAATTCTCTGCGTTACTACGAGAAATCACTAGGAGTTTGGACAGGGGAAATGGAGATGTGTTGAGGATTTTGTCGTGGTGAACGAATGTAATGTTTTGATTCGCGATTAATAATGGGCTCGCGAAGAAATACCCTTCTAAATCTTGGACGACGAACGCGATCTTTTGTGCCTCAAAACTCACCCTACATAAGTTATTCATTCGCAACTAAGGAGAATACAATGCTATATGAATGAATACACCGACGCATCTGTAGTTTGCGTTTCCGCGCGAGACAATGCTAAACGCGATCAATTCACAAGTATTAACGAAATAACACGTTATAAATAAATCAGAAACATCTTACCGCATGGTTTACCGTCTATCTTTTACCGACCCTCTCTTTTTTCCAGAAATTCATGCAACCTTTATTTGAGTCAAAACATTTATTCATTTAGACTAAAATATTACAAATGTCGACACCGAAGATGACGAACCATTCAAATTTGTGTGTACATGCAAAAAATGAAAGAAAAATATTTATTATCTACTAAATGTGCATTTGGAACTAGCGCCGACACATGACGTGTCGAACTTTTCAATATTTGTTAGATAAATACACAAAAACCAGAGCAGAATTTTATGCATCCTTTAGCATTAATTATTATGATGAAATGGAACGAGCTCACCAATAAACATCCTTCGAAGTGTCCAGTGCATAAGTGCTGCAGCATCTTCCACTAACTGGCCTCGAAATCACACTGAACCGCTACAACAACACACGGGTACGACGATGTGCTGATCCGAATGAAAAAAGCGGCACTTTCACTTTGCCCCCAAAAACAAACTAAACCGCCCCGTACGAAGATAAGCACGCACACAGAACGACGACGCGATGCAACGACGAACCAAGACGGACTCATATGAGAAATACACACAAATAGATACATGATAGACAAAGTGAAAGAGATAATTTTCAAGATGCAACTTTCGACATTGACAACAAGAAACAAGTCGACACTCATGATGACGAACTATACAAATTTGATCAAAATGTTCAAAAGATACATATATACACATAATGAATAAATAAAATAATGAAATGAGAGACATCCAGAAAGAAATTAACAAAGAAGCAGCAAGGAACAATCTCACAAGATAAAAAAGCCCACCACGACCACACGACGACACACGGTCCGACGAACCCGAGCTATCACTTTTCACTGATGGCTAGGTGGCTAGGGTCAAGTGGGGTAAAATGCCATTTTTCAAACTTTCATCGTTTTCAATGAAAGTTAGCCTCATTTGTTAGGCTTTCAAAGTGGTAACAGCAACTAGACAATATTTGCTCGATACTTCAGCAAAAATATTCACTGAATTATTGCATTTTCATCGATTTTTAGCGATTTTAAAAACTGATTCGTAAAACGGAAGTGGTGCAAAAAGGCCGCCTGCCATGGGGTAAGATGCCACTTCATGAAAACGTTCAAAAATTACGTCCAACATTTTTCGGACATTTCCGACTCATTTTCCCCCCTCTGTCCCGCTTTTTTCGTATACTCAATAAAAGGAGTGTTACCCCCTCCTCGCAAAACGATGATCGTAATATTTGAATGACCCCTAACATGGAAAGCGTAGACATCAACAACCATGCGTCTCCATGCGTGCCTCTATCTTGTTGGAAACACTTGGCTGGTAATAAAATCATCAGAAAACCTTAATTGCAAGCACGAAAAACCGGAAGTTGCCCATTTTCATTGGGAAATCAAAAGATTTTTCGTGGGTTTGGTGGCCTAGCTTCTAGAAGAATGTGCGATGCAAACATATCTTGACACCATTCACCAATAGTAATGATCAAGTCCCATTCAGGAATGATTTTATGAGTTGGGCCATTTTACCCCATCTTGGCATTTTGGGCTTTGTTCCCCTACTTCTTTGTAGCACCGCTATCCTGAATGCCGTATGCGAGGGAACTAGAAAAAAAAGCCCACACACCACCAGGGTGTCAGGCCGCCATTTTTAAGAATCCAACATCAGTATGTAAACATTTGTGTATCCACAATGGATTCCATTGTGGTTACACGATAGATGTTGGCTCCTGTCAGATGCATTAGGTGGGATTAGGGTTGCCACATACGTGCCACACACACGACGACGCGCGATCCGACGAACCCGAGCTATCACTATTCACTGATGGCTAGGTGGCTACTTCTTTGTAGCACCGCCATCCTGAATGCCGTTTGCGAGGGAACTCGAATTCCCTGCAGGAATCTTTGGTGGATTTTCTTTTCAATTTTAATAGGAATTCCTTGAAGAATCTTCAGAAGGATGCTGCTAGACTAATCCCTGGATGAATGCTTACCCGGGCAGAGGTCAAGTACTGACGATCAAAACGTTATATTGGTGTAATTGATATATGAGATGAAAGATCTGAAAATTATACCTAAAAAGTTCCTGGAACATCTGAACAACATCAAAATTTGATATTTGACGATCAAACGAATAGCTCGCTGCTATTGATTAGATCTTACAAGAGCTAAATATGATATGATGATGTTATTCCAGGAGTAAATTTTTGATATTATTTTTTTTATCTCTTATATCACTTTTTGATATTTAAATCAAAATATGCTAGTATTAAGATTTTTCCTCCACTCGGGTAGAGAACTCACTAAAAGACTTTCAGAAGCTGTCTTTGTAGGAACTCTTGAAAGAATACGTGCAGAGATTTTTGATGGGATGTCTGGCGGAATTTCTGGACAATTCTGGAAAATATCTGGAGATATCTGGAAAAGGTTCTGCTGATATCTTCGAAGTGCCGGAAAGTAATAGAACAAATTTATCATTATTTGTAGAAAAATGGCTATTAAGAGAGCATTCTACTTGACAACAATGACAACGGTTCCAACAGTTTTAGTCCAAACATGGGAAACACTCATTCAATTTTTGCGTTTTCCTCGCTCAATTCTACCTAGAATTTGAAGCGAGTCCCCCTCATGCAGCCAAGCAAATTCTCTGGATTTTTATTGCGCATTCTGTTTGGGTATACATACTGAATCGAGCGTAGAGCATTCCTTTTAGAGTATTTATTTAACCTTCGCTCAGAAGTTCCACTACCGTATTACCCCGTTAATTTCGGCAGTGATTACTGTTGATTTACCAGGGCAAACTTTTAATTCAGCAAACTTGTCGTCCTACATGGTCATTGGAATGTGGCAACTCTAGGCTCAGAACGCGAGGTCGCGAGAACGCAATCACTCTAACTATTGCTTTGGAAATTCCCCCGGTATTTCCATTAGGAACTCATCTTTTTTTATTTCTTTTTTACGGGGTTTTCTGCCGTAGGCAGGTTCATCCCGGAAAGGAACTCATCCGTCAAATTCCTCAGGAACTCTTTGAACAATTTTCTCTAGAGTTCCTAAGGATTTTTTTTTTCAATAAAAACGAAATTCTCACGATTTTTTTTCAGGAATAACTTTTTTAATTTCGCTAGGATTTTGCCGTGCTTTTTTCAAAATCTTCAACGGCCATTTCATAAAGTTTCTTCCGTTTTTTTCAGAAATTCCTCGGGTAGATTGTTAAGAAACTTTAGCGACAAAACGCAATACCAGGTAGGAGTCAAAGCCAAGAACAAAACGGAGAATATGTCACAATAGAGCAAACACAAAATGGTTGTAGTTACAGAAATACCCCCAACACGGAATAAAAAAAAACTTCAGTGGCAGTTTCTTCGGGATTTTTTTCGGGTAATTCATCGGGAATATCTCTGTTAGTTTTTTTTTGTATTCATTTGATAATTTCTTTGGTTGTCTATTCGGAAATTTCTTCAGGAATTCTTCTGGGCTTTTTTTTGTTTATCTGATTTTTTAAAAATTATTTTCGACGATTTCTTTCGGTAATTTTCAAGGATTTTTTCTATTATTTTTTTTCAGGAAATTTAGGGCAATTAATGCATAAATTTCTCCGACAATTTTTTTTTTTCGACAGTGGCATTAGGAATACTTTCGGCAATTTAATCAATGTAAAATATTCAAATAGGATACTTTGACAAATTTCTGAAGAAATCGCTCGGAAATTTCCGAAAAGCCTCTCTAGGTTGATTTCTAGAAAAATCCATAGAGGTTTTCCTTCGAGAGATTTCTGGAGGAATTTTTAAACGAATTTCTGATTTAATGCATGTATTCTAAATGATTTTGTTGTCGAAATAATTCTTTGAAAAATTCTCGAATATCTTTAGGCATTCCTGGAGAAAAATCTAAAGCAATTCTTGAAAAAAAAAAACTTAGAAATAATCCTTGGAGGATGTTTTGGGAAAATCCTTGATTAATTTCCGAAGGAGTTCTTAGAAGAATTTCTAAAAGAGTTTTAACCCGGGAGTGGTCGCGTCGTGTACTGAGTACACGCACCAAGAAAAATGCACGCTTGTGGTACACAGCGTGAGCGCGGCGTCCCTGCAGGTAGTCAAAGACGCGACTGCTCGAGGGTTAAGAAGGTTTCTCTAAAAACTATAAAAAAAAACACTGAAGGAATCTTTGGAAAAGTTCCTTAAAGAAGTATCTGATTTTCTGAAGGAATCACTGAAGAAATTTTTCAGCAAATTCATGCACAAATTTAACGGGTTGATCAAAAATATTCTTTTTTTTTTAATTCTAGAGGAATCTATTGTGCAATTTCAAAAAACCCTCCGATTTTTTTGACTGAAGGGATCAAGTTTATTTAAGACAAAATAGAAAATGGCAAGAAGAAAGGAATGACTGAATAAATGTTTTGAAGAATTCTTGAAAACAAAAATCCGAAGAAATTCTGAAAGGATCTCTGAAGGATTGTCTTAAGGAATGCATGTCAGACTTCTTTATTGTATGTGTAGAGAAATTTGTGGAGGTATCTGTATTAAAAAAATGTTTAGCCTTAGGCTAGTTCATCTCAGAACCCACGCTTTTGCGAGTTTTGCGAGTTTGTCGGAAGTTGGATTCGATGCCAGGGCCTCGGCGTGATAGTCACGTTCTTTAACCATCAGGTCCACTTCACGAGGTATCTGTAGACTAGTTTCTGGAGAAATCCCTGGAAAACTTCCTGATGAATGCTTCTTTAGAGCAATTTCTGAAGAAATGTCAAATCTCACTTTCTGAGGAAAAAATTGAGGCTATTTTTACATCATTTGTTCTTTCAGATATTTCTGGTGAAATTGTTAGTAGAATATCTGAAGGCATTCTTGGAGGAAAATCCAAAGCAAGGCATAACATTAGTCGTTAGGGGATCTTTTGGAAAAATCCGCCAGTTTGCTTTGGGAATTTATGGAGGAATCATTTAAAAAAAAATCCAATGGAATTCTTGGAGGAATTTCTGAAGGATTTTTTGGAAGATTTTCTGGAAAACTGGAAACTTTAGGAATTTCTGGAAAAGATTTCGAATAAATATATAGATGAACTTCTAAAGGAATTCGTGAAGAAATTTTAAGGCAAATTCATGGGCGAATTTATGAAACAAACCATGCAAAGTTTTCAACAAAAACATAAACTTTGTAAAACTCATGAAACTTCAAAAAATAAATATCTGAAAAGATCTTTCGACTTAATGCTCGGAAGGTTTTTTGAAACAAAGTTTCGAAAGGAGAAAGGCATTTCTGAAGAAAAGTTTTTTAAATTTCCTTAAAAAAACTTGAGAAATTCGCAAATGCTCTCTGAAGGAGGTTTTGAAGGAATCCTTGAACAAATTTCCGGTTACTATGGCGAGTATGGCCGACTCCAGAGGCATCAACCAAAGAACCCAATTAAACTTATTTCTTGCACAGGGGATAGACAAAATGATCGGGACACGCAAACTTTTCTATTCTCAAAAAAAAATCAAATGGCTGTAACTTTTCGAAAAGTGCATAAATTATTTTCAAATTTTCACTGTAAATTTATCAACTAGTTGTGTATCAGTGGACAAAATAAGGAAAAGATCGGACTATTCTGCACGAAGTTATACAGCTTCTAGAAAAAGGTATAATTATTCGATAGCCAACTTTGAGCTGTTATATCTCCGGATTCAATGAACCGAATTCAATGAAATTTTGACCATTTATTACTTTTCTTGAATTTCAACATCGTTTCAAAACTCAAGATGCTAATTATAGTTCATTTAACCCTAAAAGGGATACCTTCATGGCCTCAGTTTCGTCACCTCGCTGAGTGTGTTCCATCAAAGATGAGCTCTGAAAGGCGCTTGGGGTCCAATGGACCCCAGGTATCCCTTTAAGGGTTAAATTCCCTTTTATTGTCTTGAATACAGATATGTTTAAAAAAATGTAACAACATAAGTGGAAATTCATTGAAAAAGTAATGGGATGCATATAAAAAAATAGACCAATTTACTAAAAAATCATAAAATTAATTACTTTTTCTCTTGTTGATAATTTTAAGTTGAGTCAAATGTTTTTCAGAGCTCATTACACACTCAATCCTGAATTGGCTGTTCAGCACTTTTTTGACGAAAATAGAACAGCAGAACTATTTCGGTAGCTTTGGTAATCGATTTTATTGAAGCTCAGTACACCAATTGTCAAAACCTGGTGCAAAAGGTAAACAATGCAGTATAGCTGTATACAGCTGTTCTAGTTTCGTCAAAAATTTACCGAACACGGTATTCCAAATTAAGTGTGTATATAAGTCATAAATGGACAAAATTTCATTTCATTCGATTCATTGAACCCGCAGATATAACAGCTCAAAGTTGGCTATCGAATAATTCTACTTTTTTCTAAATTGCTTATGACGTCGTGCAGAATTGCCCGATCTTTTCCAAATTTTGTTCACTGATACACAAGTAGTTGATCAACTTACAGTGAAAATTTGAGAATATTTGATGCACTTTTCGAAAAGTTACAGCTATTTTTTTTTTGAAAAGTGAAAACTTTGCTTGTCCCGATCATTTTGTGTATCCCCTGTATATTTTCTGTGAAAAAAATACTAAATCATGAAATATGCAACTGATTAATTGATCGCTCTTACTTTCATCTGAAGCATCACACGAGCTATTGGAAATAAAATAAAAATCGTAATAATTCGCAATATAACGGATTTATTTTTTCTAAACTCATAGTCGTTAAAACATGGGGCTGTCTTTTTAATGCTGAATTTCTGGGGAAATCTTAACCCTCTAATACCCAAATTTTTGATTTTGATCTAAATATAATTTTTCGTCATCTAAAATCGATTTAAACATGTTTTGGAAGATGATTCTTTTTAATTCTCGATTTCGTGAATTTCAGTTTTTGTTTCTTCTAATTTTTATTTTTGAACATCCCCACACTTTTATATTTTTCCTGGAAGCCAATTTGGGGAACGGATTTTTTGAGATGAAAACATTTTGAGATTTTATGATTATTGTTGAAATATTATTATTTTAAATTTTTTTCACAGAAAATTTTATTTTCCGTGTAATTATAAGGAAAATAATTTTAGAGTGTATTCGATTCCCTTATACTATTAAACAAGGATAGAATGATTTGGGAAAAATTTAAAATATGTTAATTGTAGCGATTCAATACAAAATAAACAATGGCTTCCAAAAGGTGACTAAAACATAAATTTTTCAATGATTTAAAAAAAATGTAAATACGCTTTAAAATACACCAAAAACCATTTTGAGATATACAGAACAGTCCTAAATATCAGCCAAAAATATAAAAAAAATGATTTTCCGCGAAACAAAAATTACAAAAATGCTCAAACTATTCCCCGTCTAAGGGCGGGTTTGGGTATTAGAGGGTTAAGGAGTATCCGTAGATATTTCTGATGCAGCTCATCGAGCGATTTCTGAATGAATCCCTGAAAGAATTTAGTTGTGCACTATATTTACGACCGCTGGAAGATCGTAAATTCAGATTAATTTCTGAACCAGGAATCCCCTATGATTTCCAACAGGAATTTCTCAAGGACTTAATTCAAGATATTATCTAGAAATTTGACTTGTTTTATTTCGAAATTACATCCAGAAAGTGCTCCGAAAATAACATCGTCAAAGTTTCTTTCAGAAAATCCTTAATGGTGACTTCTTCCAGGAATTTCTCCAGCATTTCCTTTCGGGATTTTTCCAAAGAATACTTCTCAAATACCAGGAATTCTTTCTCGAAAATCTTCTTCCAGAAATATTCCTCAGTTACTGCTAGAACTCCCCAATACTTCTTCCCAGAATTCCTGCAGTAGTTATTTTTGGGATTGATCCAAGAGTTCCCTCTGGAATTCGTCCATGAGTTGCTTTCGGGATCCCAGAAATTCATGAATTTCTTTTCGGAATTCTTCCGGGATTTTTCCAGAAATTCCTTATGGAATTTCTACGGCAACCCCTCTTGGGATTCTTTCAGAAGTTTCTTCCGGGAACCCATTAGATTTTTTTCCTAGATCCAGGATTCTTTCAGGAGTTCCCTTCAGGATGCCAGAAATTCCTTTCGATGTTCATGCCGAATATCTATTACGGATTTTTGTAGAAATTTATCCTTGGATTCTTGTAAGAATCCCATCCATGTTTCTTTCAATTGTTGTTTGCGACTTTCTGACTGATTTCCTTTCAGAATTTCTTCAGGAATTCATTTAGAGATTTTTTTTATTGACTCGTTTCGGGACTCTCCAAAAAATAACTTCAGAAACTGCACCAGGAATTCCTTTAGAAATCTCACGAAAAAAATCCTTCAAGAAATCCATCTGGGATTCTTTTCAAAGCTTCTTTGAGAATCTCCAGGAATCTCTTACGGAATTCCGGAAACTTCTTCCATGATTCCTGCAGAAATTCATTCCCAGATTTCTCAAGAAAATCTTTCCCGATATCCTCCAGGAGTTCTTTCCGAAATTCTTCCAAGATGTCTTTCTAGGGTTTGTACAGAAATTCCCTCCAATGGACTACCCGCTTTGCGCGAAACCACAGTTGATCAGCAGGAGTAAATCCATTTTATTTTGTATGGTGAAAATGTATTCCACTTCGATAAATTTGTCTTTAGATGCTATTCGCCATACAATATTTTTTCGATTTACTTTTATCGATTTTTCGCGCATAGAAGCTAGCCCACATTGGTCGTTGCGGAGAGTAGGAAAACAGCCGATGTAGTTAATTCATTGCCTTCAAGATTATCAATAAAGTTCTTTCCAGAATCCTTCCAAGAGTTTCTCCCTGGATTCATCCTGAAAATTTCTTCAGAATTCCAACAGTAGTTCTTTCCAAGATACCTAAAAACTTACCATGTTATTCCTCCAGGAGACGATCTCGGAAATTCTGCATGAATCCACCAAGAGATTGTTCCAGAACTTCTCTAGAATTTCTATATGGATTCATGTAAGTAACGCGGATTAAGCTCCTGCATGCATTCCTGGAGGAATCCCAAAAATAAATTCTGGAGGTATCCCGTAAGGAATTCCTGGAGGAATCCTAGAAGCAATTTGGGAAGGATTTTTTGCAGACATTAGAGAAACCCTGAAGAAATGTCTCGAATCCGAGAAGAAACACCTGAATGAATCACAGAAAAAAAAAATGTTGGAGGAATACCGGAAGAAATGTTTGGAGGAATCTCGCAAGAAACTCCTGGAGCAATCCCAGATGGGGTTCTTGAAGGAATTGCACAAAAAAAAAAAATAAATGCCGGGTGAACGAATTTGCTGAGAAACCCCAGAAGCAATTCCGGAAAGAATTCCAGAAAGACTTACTTGATGATTCCTGGAAGAAATTCATAGAGGGATCACAGACAAACAGACGTAACACTCTTCAAAACGGCTTGGCACATGCATATAACGATCAATTCAAATTTCATTTGATTTGCGCGATCGTTCCACCAGATGCGCTAGTGTTCGATCGCTTTGACGTTTGCCAGTGTACACGTTGCTGAATGATGCAAACGAAAATTACAGGCAATTTGTGTAGTAGTGTGCGTGTCAGCAAAACGTCAAATCGAAATCCATCATGGCCGACAGTGTCGCGCGCAGTGTGCTCATGAAAATGACACCGGGCAAAAGTTTTTGATGAATTTCCTCTAAGAGTTACGTCTGTTTGTCTGCGGAGGGATGTTAAAAAGAATTCCTTCAGGAATCACGGAAGGACTCAGGTACCGTCCAAAAATTACGTAACGCTCTACGGGGATGAAGGGAGTATGGCCGAGTGTTACGGCCCATACATGATTTCTAGGAATTATATACAAAAAAAAGCGTTACGGAGAGTGAAGGGGGTTCGAAAAATTTCGATCTTAGTGTTACGTGAAAACTGAATGCTGCCGTATAGGAGAGTATTAGAAATAACCCCCAACGGTATCCCAGAAGAAACTCCTGGAAGAATACCAAATGAAACTTTTGAAGGAATCTTAGACAAAACTCCTGAAAGAATACAGATGAAGGAATCTTTTGAGAAGCCAGTAAAGTATTCTTGAGAATAACACTTGGAGGAATATCAGAAGAAAAGCCGGAACAAACTCCTGTATCTCAGAGGGAAGACTCTTCAGGAAGAACTGCAGGAGGAATCCTAGAAGGAACTCCTGTATGAGAACCATAATGAATGTTTAAAAGAATCCGAGAAGGAAATTCAGATGGAGTATAGAGCAGTGATCACCAAACTGCGGCCCGCGGGCCGCATGCGGCCCTCGAGAAGGTTTAGTGCGGCCCGCGAACTGAATTTGAAATGTTACAAAACGTGGCTCGCTGAAAGATTGCATAACTAGAAGAAAAACTTTTCTAATATTTTATAAATTATTGTGAAATAAAATCACCTTGCACAGAATTCATTAATCCTACAAGCTTTTCCACCCTGATAAAAAGTATCATAAAAATACGATAAATTTTATTGTTTCAACACCATTTTTTCTAAAAATATTCACCATTAAACATATTGTAATTTACACAACACACTCACCTTCAACCCTATTGTTCTATACCATTCGGCGAATGGTAAATGGCACTTTTACAATAAAAAATGGTGGTCGTTATGTATCTTAACCATAAAATTTTGAGAAAATTTTCATACACTTTTTCGCGAAAAACAATAGAATGTATTGTGTTTTTATGAGACATTTCCAGGGCAATTTTCAAAAGATAACAATATATCTTAATGTTTTTTCATTGTTCTTACAATACAAATACAATTAATTGAATGGCGTCAAATGAATCGTTGTTACAAAAAAAAATACAATAATATTTGTTGTTATTTGTAAGCAGTTTTCGCTTTTGAAAATCCATAGAATTTATATTTCCCGCTAACATTTATATCCAGCATTTACGAGCACTAACGTCCGCCAGAATGATATGCACATTTTATGATAAGAATCAAACACTCTGATGTATGTCTGGTATGTATTGCTTGGCAGCTGTTGATAAGATCTATCTTCAATCTTTTCAAATAACTGCCAAATATCACAAGTCAGACCTCAGGTCGTATGATCCATATCATAAATCGTTCACAATTCATGTGGCCATTAGTATCTGTAAATGCTGGAGAAAAATGTTACCGAGAAATATGAATTCTTTGGTTTTTCAAAGGTGAAATCTGTTTACATAACAACAAATATTATTGCATGTTTATTTTAACATCGGTTCAATAGACCCCATTAAACTAATTGTATTTGTATTGTTATCAATGGCAGTTTACTATTTACTAGATTCCTTTAATTTATTGGAAAACATTAGAAAAATCATTGTTCATCTTTTTCTTGTCTTAACATCCTCACTTGGCTAAACCTGCTTTTCAGCTAGTTTTCTATAAGTACTTCCTCAGTTATTCATTGAGAGCTTCCTCTGCCAACACGGCTTGACGTCTGTCAGTTTTAGCGAATAACATTCGATAACCGAAACATCTAATGTACTCAAATTTAAAACGAAAACTATAAAAAATGTGTCAAGTGATTTTGTATTTGATTATACAAACACGATCCAAGCAACAATAATACTTATTGTTATTCATTTGTTACAAATTGTTTTTAAGTGTAATTGAGAAATAAACTCTTTTTTAATAAAAAGTCCATGAGAACTTTGCAGGCACTTTTGCAACTATTTAAAAACAACTTAAATTAATTTTTACTGATAGTAACTTTAAATTATTATAGAACTATTGAAACACAATCGAATCAATCAGTTACTAATAAAGCTAATGTTCACTTATTGTACGAACTATATGGGCTTGATTTCTATTGTAAAAAGTAACAATATATCTACTATGTGTTTTATTGTGAACAATAAAACCAGTCATTTGTTAATAATATTTACCATGTAAAGAATGGTAATTTTTTATCCGGGCAAAGCAACATTGTCAATTATCAAATTATTCTGAAATTGACTTCGACCACGTTTTATCACGAAAAACTTCTCAACCTTGAAAAGTTTGAAATATGTTTTCTAAAAATATACAATCACTATTATTCACATTAATATTTTCTATGATACCCCAATCCAAAAACATGTAAAATTCCAGAAGTTTCTCCAACTCCAAAAACATAGACGTTTAATTTCCATATTTTGCTTGAGAACTCTAAGAGCTGATAAAGCAATATCAGCTTTATTGTAGTAGATTTAGAATTTTTCTAAACTCGACATTGAGGGAACATGAAATTGAGCCTAAATAAATATGTCGAAATTTAGCCTAAATTGCTATTAAACACCAGATTAGGGCAAAGTTTAAGAAAAATCATACAAAATGAAGTAAGGCGGTTTAATAGCCGCTCCATCTTTTCAACGCCATATTGTCCCTAATGACTACATTTTGTAATAAGCGAAAACTTTGTATAAGGAAGTCATGCGCACTCATTTTGGAGAAATGTGTTATTCGGAAAACTGATTTTCGGAGAAATAGGGATTTCGAAGTTTAGTATATATTAAAAGTTAGACAAAACGAATTCTTAATACCTTGCGGCCCGCAGTCTCATTGCAAAATTCAATTTTGGCCCGCACATACCCTAAGGCTGAGGACCACTGGTATAGAGGCAACTCCAACTCCAGGAATGCTAGAATTTCCGGGGGAACGCATTTCTGCAGTATGTGAACTCGCCGGTAAATTTGCCAGGACAATTCAAAATGTAAACACTGTTTCTCTCGAAAGCGTGTACATCGTGCGCTGGATACAGCGAAGCGGAACGGAATAACGGCAACGGCAGTTTTAGTACATTCCGTGCTTGCCATTCTCGTCGTTCTTGCGGTTTTGTCAAGGGTTTTGCCGTTCACATTGTGTTTGGACCATAGGGCACTGCATTGTTTTGATTTTATATGGGATTTTGACGTTTCTTGGCCTTGTTGTTTACATAATTTCTGTAAGAGTGAAAGAGAAGGAGAGAATTCATGCAGTGCCCTATTAGTTGCACTGATAAAAATAATGAGATTTACACGTCATGTTAATTCATTTTAGTAATGTAAACTTAGTGGCAGGTTTGTCCGCACTGAGCGCATGAAAATTCTGCTCTTTGGATTTACACCATCAAGCACATCATAAATTAGAAATATCCTCATCTTATCAGATAGAAGGATGTTGAAATATTGTAAATGTCATTTCGAACTGTCAAAAAACCACACCGCAGTGCCGCACGGGCCATTCAAAGTGAAATTCACTAGAGTGTTTTCAGCCGGGTGAAAATCTCTTTGCGCGCTCCGTGTGGCTCTGCGGTGCGATTTTTTGACAGTTTGAAATGACATTTACAGTATTTCAACATCCTTCTATCTGAAAAGATGAAAAGATGTCTAATTTATGATGTGCTTGATGGTGTAAATCCAAAGAGCAGAATTTTCACGCGCTCAGTGCGGACAAGCCTGCTTAGTGGTATGATGGTTTACATGATATATCATGTAAATTTCTGTTATATGTCATGTAAACATTCAGAGTCATGCGGAATGACATGATATATAATGGAAGTTTACACGATATTTTATGACTTTTACATGATATGTCATGTAAACTTCTGTGATATCCCACGCTCCAAACATGTGCAACATATGCATAGAATTTTACACTCTTTTTTCTATCTGTGTGTCTACTAACGAATTCACATCCCGATGCACTAAGGGGATTCAGGTGGCCAAAAATCGAAAATTGACTTTATTCCATTTGAATTGAATATTGGCAGCAAAATGAGAACATTGCCAATTCTTGGTAAAATTAATGAAATGTTCAATTGAGCATATTTTTGGCTTAAATGAAAATTGTCAAACTTCTAAAGTAGTTTCTAAAAGCTTGCTTATAAACCTTTCGAATGACGTATCAGACGTAGAAATGTAGATTGTAAAACTATTAAATGATGCCACATCAAAAAATTAAAATTTTTCCCATACAAACTGTTCCATACAAAAAAAGTTTCGCTGAGTTTCGCTTCGGGACTACTTCTGTGTCTTTGTTTAGGATCCGTGGGAGGCATTAAAATCAAATTTGACTGCTACTAGCTGCTATTCTGCAATTCCAATCATGTTGTCGGCGATGATTGAGATATTGCTACATAAAATCACCCTATTGGTTATTAAATACCTCTAAGGAAACATTTGGTCGTCATGGCCACTTTTATCGGTAGATCAATTATAGTGCTGTCTGAATCTGGTCTTGGATCTCTTAGCGAAGCGTGTTTTTACGAATTGGAATCCATTTTGTAAATAGGAACAGAAATCCTTAAACGCCTAAAAGAATGCAATGCCCTTGTAATTTCTTGTTTTTTTTTAAACTGTCGTGTTGAAACAACCTGTTCAACATGTTTTTCATATTTTTCAGGCATAAACCCTACGAATAGGAGCAAGACATTATAAAATAGACGCGAAAATATTTTTGGCCACCTGTTTGTATGGAGCCGCGCCATAGTGCGATGATGAAGATTATGCTTGCCGAGGACAAATCATTCGTTAACTCACGCCCACTGACTTGCTGACCTATGTAAGCCTGGACAGCGAAGAGCACGAGCCTTTTCGCGGGGTGGTTCAACCTGCTGTGTGATCGACTGGCGAGCTTTTCGTTACAATTGGAATCCTGTACAGGTTACGCTGGACAATTTCTGGAAGTGTTGGCTCAAGGGGTATCGTTTGGTGATGTCGCTCCAGTCAAAATGGTTAGGGGACTGTAATCCGAGATATTTCAGGGAAAGATCGGTCGCGAGTTTAACGAGCAGAAGTGCACACTACGACGAGAGCTCAGCAAAGTTTGGTATCAAAATTGGCTATACTAATTGTAGCTGGAGTTTTGGGCGGCAGTACGGTTGGGGTATGTACGCGACTAAACCTATGACCGTCCTATGGCGCAGATTTCCCAAAAAGAGAACGTGCCTCTGGAGCCGACCCACTATGGGCCAAAAATCAAAATTTCGCGACAAAATTCAAAGAAGTTGTTCTTTTTTTTTAATAAATCATTTTTCATATATGTATGATTGTTTGGGCTATGATTGCTTGTATACCGACTAATTTTGTTTGATTTGTAACAAAATTGTATAGTTTTTTGTATAAGGGTAAATTCTCGGTTTTAACCAATATTAAGAAAAATGTTTGTTTGTTTGTTTGTTTACTTTACACAATTCCCGTGGTGCATACGTATCGGCAAGAAAAAAGTGGTTTTTGGTGGAAAATCTGCCCAACAAATATATCGCCTACGTTTTCTAACAGTAAATTTAGTATATTTTGCATATTTGATGCACAAATTGTTTTGTCTTTATGTTTAAATTGAACTTTTACAATATGTTCTCAAAATTTACGGTTTATTTGCAAATTTGTTCAAAAAGTAGTAGTATTCGACTGTATTCGACATGTAACTGATCTAGGAAGCTAGTTGAGACTCTTCTTTTTCGGATGCTACCGGACTTTTTGCAGGAATTTGTGGGAAATCAAGATATAGTGATTTTAGTGCATGCGTTAATTTTAAAAAACTATGTTTTACGCTGTGCTTCAATAACCATCCACTCTAAGTTCCTCTTTTGCCATTACGACTCAATCTGGCTTGCGAAACAATACACATAGCAACAAACTACTATTATTCTGGAAGGTTTCGTTTCAGGTAAGACTGTGATTGTAGGTGTTCAAATCAATGCCACACACTTGCTCAAAGAGCAAAGTTTCGGTACATCAACTCGTGTGGTCAATTATGATTTTTAAAAAGCTCAATTTATGTATATATGGATATGTTTTTGGTGACAAAAATCCGCTGATCAGGTTTTTCAGATGTCCGGCATTTGGCCGAATGCCGCTTGACCGAATTATGTTCAAAATCATTCAGAGAACTCTTTTCACATGATAGCTGCCAATTTGATCATCATTATTTTTTCTATCTTCCTTCCTCCAATCATTGTCTATTCTTTCTAGTTTTACAATTCAGGGACTTGTTGGCGTTGAAACTGTCAATACTTTATCAGAGATTTTTCCTCCTTTTAACCATAGCCGATTATTTTGAGTTATACTGATGTGGAGACGACAGTGGCACGATCGTTTCTTCTTCAGCCCCAAATGGCGTTCGGCCAAATGACCCTTTCGGCCAAATGGCGTTCGGATAAGCGGCAATCACTCAAATGACAGTCGGCCAAATGACTCGGAGTCGGTATTTGAACAATAAATTGATTACGCTTGCTCTTCGTACATATGTACAAGTGGGATGGATATATTTGCGATAAATAGACACATTTGAATTTCCTTGTAATATTTAAATAAAATGCCGTGTCATTGATTGGCTCGGTAGCTAAGTCAGTAAAGCACTTGTGTAGCATATAAGACTCGTGAGGTCAAATCTCACTTGAGCTGTGGATTCGTTCCTAATTTCATTAATAATGTATCCATCTGTACATATGTATGATGTATGTACGTTGAATTAATTTAAAATTCTAATTGATCACACTGAAACTGATCACATCGAAACTTTGCACATTGAGTAAGTGTGTGGTCTTGATTTAAAAGCTTATAATCACATTTATATCTAAAACAAAATCTTCCAGAATGGTAGTTGTTTGTTGCTATGTATATTGTTTTACAAGCCATAAAGTCATTGCGTAGTAATGGTAAGAGTGGATGATTTTTTAAGTACAGCGTAAAATATAGTAAAATTAAAGCAAGCACTAAAATTACTCTAACTTTATTTCCCGCAAATTCCCGCAAAAAAGTCCGGAAGCATTCGAAAAAGAAGAGTCTGAACTAGCATCCTAGACCGGTTGCATGTCGAATACGGTCGAATACTCCTACTTTCTGAACACATTTTCAAATAAACCTTAAAATTTGAGTAAATATTGTAAAATTTATTTTTAAACCTTAAAGCATCGCAATTTGTGCACGAAATATGTAAAATATACTAAATTTACTTTTAGGAAATGTATGCGTTATTCTTGTTGGGCACATTTTCCACCACAAATCACATTTTTCTAAATATTGGTTAAAATCGAGAATTTTCGCTTATGAGAAGATTCTCCATACAAAAAACGATACAATTTTGTTACAAATCGGAAAAATCAGTCGGTATATAACCAAACATAGCCCAAACAATCATACAAATATGAAAATTGATTGACCTTAGTAAAACAACTTTTTTGACTTTTGTCGCGAAATTTTGATTTCTGGCCCATAGTGCGACCTACTGATACCTGAAACCTATGACGTTCAGTACGACCCAAATAGCTTCGATCAACTACCGACACTACAATAATGAATCCACCGCTGTTAACCAATGAGCATTTGATAAAATAACTACCTTGCAATTGTTATGGCACCAAACAACAATGTTTCTCCCGAATCCCAAGGAATATCAGATATATTCACCTGGCCGCAGGATACTTACCCCTCAAATGGTTGAGAACCCCCCTCGATTCTTGGGGGTGCAACCTCAGATGGTGGTGGCGGTACTGCAAGGTGAGACGTTTTGCACATCGCGCTTAAGTGCGTTTTTGGAAAACCATTTGTCGGATTTGATGCCCTCTGACGGACGTTCGGCCGACCGGTTTTGATGGATGCGGCCAGCTAGCAGCGCCGCGGCAGCTCCGTCATGTCTTTAAATTTATTTTATTTCATCAGCTTTTCGGTGAGTACCGACCGACCAACCGACCAGCGCTGGCGTCAGCGGACTTCAAAGATCATTTCGGTGGCGTCTGACTTTCGCCGGGTCGTACGTACGGTTGGAGGAATGACGGCAAGAGGGCGATACGTCATGTGATAATTTTTGAAACGCTTCTAGCTACTCCAGATTGAATCGCGGCCACTCATCTAGCAGCCTTCCGAAGCCGAAATGACATTCCGTAAGTACAGAAGCTGATTGGGACTGGTCCTATCAATCGGAGCTCGGAAATGAAGCTGTTGGATGAAGAGCGGCGTTTGCCGACCTACACAACGCAACGACCGACGAATGCCTGCAGGGGGCTTTCGCGAGGCGTCTCCAAACGTCCTCCCATTTTCGGCTACTTAATTTAATTAAGCTTTATGTATTTTCGAAGCTTCACCCGCAGCCGCTCGATGCGAGGACGATCGCGGACTGACTGAGAGGTAGAACTGACCGCGAGAGCTGGGCGATGAATATTTTTCTTCAAATCATCATCGTCGTCGTCGGCGACGGCAGCTCGTTCCTCTTGGAAGCATTTTGACGAGCCGCTTCATGAATATTAAAAGTGGTCGCAGATATGTAAAACAGGAGCCGAGGCAGGAGAATAGGCATTAGACTTTCATTCTACGACCGAAGGCAAACCGAAAGTGGTGCGTCATTTTTTGATGAGATTTCGTTTCTTATTAATGTGTTAAGAGCGGTTTTCAAGAACATAAAAATAAAATAAGTTCTTATAAATAATACCTGTGTGAGCATGAGCATGAGCATAGATGACCGTTAAATTCGTAGTTGTTAGTTCGTGATTGACCAGAACAATCGAAATTGCACAAGGAACCAACACATAGAGCTTAGGAGTAGCATCTGCTCTCAATGTGCATTTTTAAGAATTCCAAATCTTATTAAGTCAATGACGGCGCCAGCCACGCCATCTACTAGATAAAGCATGGACGACTTAGTAATGGAACATACCCTTTTGCTTATTACAACGCTCCTGCTGGACGTTTTTAAAAACTTTTGACGTTTATTTGTTGACAATACCAATAAAAATTACAGTGTTTTTTTTCTGTTCTAAAAACTTTGTGGGTTTGTAGATAAGTACCATGCAATAGGGAAGTAGTAACAGGATTGTGCACAGTCCTCTGGGGATTTAACTTGGTCCGCTTCCAAGCTGGCAAAAGCATTGAGTTTTTCCAGAAACCGTGTTCCGCATGCTTAAAAGGTACAAGGCACCTTGGCGACGACTCAGAAGCTGAAAAGTAAACGCCGAAGTGGGACTGCCAATCGACAGCTTCGTGGAAGGATCTTGAGGTGTATTAGAAGCAATCTAGGTATGTCTGATCACGATTTTAGCTAAAAGCATGGTGTCGCTCAATGTACAACGAAGAAAATTCGCTACCGTGCAGGCTTACATGCATACCGAGCTAGCAGGCAACCAAACAGATCTTTCGATGAAAATTCTGTGACTGAAAACTGTATTCGGAAGCTTTATGACAACCTACTGACAAAACCTGATGGGTGAATACTGATGGTTGATGAAACCCATGTAAAGGCCGACTTCCGACAGCTTCCGGGACCAAAATTCAACAAGGCGAAAGCTTGAGGGGGTGTCCCTGGAAGGTATAAATTCGTTTTGGTGGACATGCTCGCTCGCAAATATATGATCTGGCAGGGAATTAGCAGTTGTGGTTTAAAGGCAAAATTGTCATCATCAAAACAACGATGAACTCGGAGGTAAATGAAACCGAATATTTAAAGAATCGAATTCTGCTCTTAACCTGGTCTCATGATGGCCTTGTGACATTTTAGACGGATCTTGAGAATTGCCACTACATATAGCCAGAAAGCAAAAAATGGTAAAACGGCAATAATGTCCGGTTTGTTCCGAAAACTCGTAATCCGCCCGATTGTACTCAGTTCAGGCCTATTGAACACTATTGAGAAATTATGAAGTGGAAACAGAAGATTAAGGATGCATTCATCAAAAGTAATGTAAGTAATGTGATTCATGCAACCTTTGTTTGAATCCAAACACGTTTTTATTTTGACCTAAATTTGAAATGGTTTAGTTCTATAAATCATCAAATAGTTGTTTTAATATGGAATGAACTCACCGATAAATTATTGGCTCCAGTGATGATGTGCTCTTAATCGAACGCGGAAATAAGCGGCTCTTATCAGGAGGAAAGAGATATTATATTGAAACTGTGTTCTAGGATTTCACGCCGAAACTCGTGGTGACCAACTGTACAATGTTTATTTGTTGAATTTTACAGTGATAGCTGTCAAAGCGTGTCGTAGTAAGACATATTATTTCAAATTTTTGAGACATGGGCGAATAACATTCTTTGAAACTTTCACAATAAAACAATAATATGAAACGAGCTCACCAATCATGCGCATTCACAGGCCCGGATTAAGGATTGTTGGGGCCCGGGTCCCGAGCGGATGTGGAGGTCCCTCGGAGAGATGACCAAAAATGTTTTTCCTTATTTTTGAACAGTACTTGAGCAATATGAAAAATAAGGCTAATGTTAGCAGCCAACAAACGGTTTTAGTGGGCCCCTAAAATGTGGGGGCCCGGGGCCCGGGCCCCCCGCCCCCCCCCCTTAGATCCGGCCCTGTGCATCCATATCCAGAACTGGTTGTATACAGCTTTTGCCGCGTGATTGCGTTTGCGCACGAGCCCAAGATCCACACACAAGTTGGCACTCGGATTAAACATACTTTACCTGAAAAATTGACATTCGTGTCCAGTCTTATGGTATGTGTTTGGACAAATATACTAAAACCCTGATTTACGCTCACTTTAAAAAGTCCCAAAAAAATGACCACGTGGTTTATGGACAGCCCCTAATACTGAATCAACAATTTGCCGCCATTATACTCGATTTGCAGCAGCAGCTCTCCAACGTCGGTCACGCCCAACACTCGCCAGATCACGCTCCACCTGGTCCGCCCATCGTGCTCTCTGCGCTCCACGCCTTCTTGTACCAACCGGATGGTTAGCAAACACCAGCTTTGCAGGGTTGTTGTCCGGCATTCTTGCAACATGCCCAGCCCACTGTATCCTTCCGGCTTTGGCCACTTTCTGGATGCTGGGTTCGCCGTAAAGTGCAGCGAGCTCGTGGTTCATCCTTCTCCGCCACACACCGTTCTTCTGCACGCCGCCGAAGATCGTCCATAGCACCCGTCGCTCGAAAACTCCGAGTGCTTGCAGGTCCTCCTCGAGCATCGTCCATGTCTCGTGTCCGTAGAGAACCACCGGTCTTATTAGCGTCTTGTACATGGTACATTTGGTGCGGGGGTGAATCTTTTTTGACCGCAGTTTTTTCTGGAGCCCATAATAGGCACGACTTCCACTGATGATGCGCCTTCGTATTTCACGGCTCACGTTATTGTCAGCCGTTAGCAAGGAACCGAGGTAGACGAATTTTTCTACCACCTCGAAAGTATCCCCGTCTATCGTAACATTGCTGCCAAGGCTTGTCCTGTCTCGCTCAGTCCCACCTACCAGCATGTACTTTGTCTTAGCCGCATTCACCACCAGTCCGACCTTTGCTGCTTCGCGTTTCAGGCGGGTGTACAGTTCTGCCACTGTTCCAAATGCTCTAGCAATAATATCCATGTCATCCGCCAGATAATAACATCCATGTGGGCTTCGTGGCCGAGCGGTTAGCGGCGTCAGTCGTTTAGGTGTCTCATAAGCCTCGGAGTGTGGGTTCGATTCCCGCTCCAGTCGGGGTAAACTTTTCGTCAAACGGAAAATTCTCCACTGGGCCACTGGGTGTTAATATGTGTTGTCCGTTGTCGAATGTTTGTAATGTTCAGTCTGTAGAGGCCGTAAGGTCGAAGACGGTGTAATTGTCTTTTAAAACAGACAAATTGGCCGGATTTCGTGAAGATCGTACCCCGGCTGTTGAGCCCGGCTCGTCGCATAACACCTTCCAGGGCGATGTTGAACAGTAGGCAGGATAGTCCATCACCTTGTCGAAGTCCCCGTCGAGATTCAAATGAATTGGATAGTTCACCCGAAATCCTTACGCTGTTCTGCACACCGTCCATCGTTGCTCTTATCAGTCTGTTAAGCTTCCCGGGAAAGCTGTTCTCGTCCATGATTTTCCATAGTTCTGTGCGGTCGATACTGTCGTATGCCGCTTTGAAGTCGATGAACAGGTTGGGACCTGGTATTCACGGCATTTCTGGAGGATTTGCCGTACAGTGAAGATCTGGTCCGTTGTCGACCGGCCGTCGATGAAACCGGCTTGTTAACTTCCCACGAACTCATTTCCTTTAGGTGAAAGACGACGGAAGATGATCTGGGATAGCATTTTTTAGGCGGCATTCAAAATGGTGATCGCTCAAAAGTTCTCACACATTGACTTGTCGCCTTTCTTGTGGATGGGACAGATTACCCCTTCCTTACACTCCTCCAGTAGCTGTTCGGTTTCCCAGATCTTGACTACTAACTGGTGCAGACAGGTGGCCAACTTTTCCGGGCCCATCTTGATGAGTTCTGCTGCGATACCGTCCTTACCAGCCACTTTGTTGTTTTTGAGCTGGTTGATGGCATTCTTAACTTCCCTCAGCGTGGGAGTTGGTTCGTTCCCGTCCTCTGCTGCACCAACATAGTCATTTCCTCCGCTGCCTTGGTCCTCCGTGCCTACATTCTCTTCGCCATTCAGGTGCTCGTCGAAGTGCTGCTTCCACCTTTCGATCACCTCACGTTTGTTCGTCAGGAGGCTCCCGTCCTTATCCCTGCAGATTTCGGCTTGCGGCACGAAGCCTTTTCGGGATGCGTTGAGCTTCTGATAGAACTTACGTGTTTTTTGTGAACGGCACAACAGTTCCATTTCCTCGAACTCCGCTTCTTCCAGGCGGCGCTTTTTCTCCCGGAAAAGACGGGTCTGCTGCTTCCGCTTCTGTCTGTATCGCTCCACATTCTCTCGGGTTCCATGCTGCAGCATTACCGCCAGCGCTGCATCCTTCTCCTCCACAACCGCTCTGCACTCCTCGTCGAACCAATCGTTTTGTCGATTCCGTTCTACGTACCCGATAGTGCTTTCGGCTGCTTTGACTGTACTCCAGCAGTCCTCTAGAGGGGCCACATCGAGCACACCCTCATCCGGCAACGCTGCTTCGAGATTCTGCGCGTATGCGGTGGCGACATCCGGTTGCTTCAGTCGTTCTAGATCGTACCGGGGCGGCCGCTGGTACTGTACATTGTTAATAACGGAGAGTTTTGGGCGCAGTTTAACCATCACCAGGTAGTGATCAGAGTCGATATTAGCGCCACGATAGGTCCTGACGTCGATAATGTCGGAGAAGTGCCGTCCATCAATCAGAACGTGGTCGATTTGCGATTCCGTTTGTTGTGGTGATCTTCAGGTGTAACGATACGGGAGGCTGTGCTGGAAGAAGGTGCTACGAATGGCCATGGTCTTGGAGGCGGCGAAATCGATGAAGCGTAGGCCATTTTCGTTCGTCAACTGGTGGGCGCTGAACTTTCCAATCGTCGGTCTGAATTCCTGGCCTACCTGAGCGTTTAGATCCCCTATGATGATCTTGACTTTTTGGTTTGGGCAGCGGTCGTACTCACGTTCGAGCTACGCGTAAAATGCGTCTTTGTCATCATCAGTGCTTCCGGAGTGAGGGCTGTGCACGTTTATTATGCTGATGTTGAAGAATCGGCCCTTGATCCTCAACCTGCACATTCTTTCGTCGATCGGCCACCAATCGAACACGCGCCTCTGCATTTCGCCCATTACTATAAAAGCTGTTCCCAGCTCACGTGTGTTGCCGCAATTCTGGTAGATGGTTTGATTACCTCTTAAAACGTTCGCACCATAGATCCCGTCCATCACACCTCCTGCAGCGCTACCATTCCGAACCCGCGGTCCTTCAGTATATCGGCGAGTATGCGGGTGCTCCCAATGAAGTTGAGAGATCTGCAGTTCCACGTACCGAGCTTCCAATCGCTAGTCCCTTTTCGTCGCTGTGGTCGTCGCCATTGGTATCGGTTCGCATTCTTCTCTTGTTGATTTCCCGGTGCTAGTCTTTTTTACGGCTGGCTCGCAGGGCCTGACACCAACCCACTAACCCAGGGAGCTGGGCTTACCTTCCCGGAATCTACGGGTTCTGCATTGGCATTTCCTCCAACTACAGTGCTAAATAGCTAGGCTCGAGCGCCAGTCTTCGCCGGGGGTGGTGTTTTTAATGGGCGCCCAGGAGATAATATTTTACCTGAGCTTCCACCCCCATGTGGCCCCTCTAGAGTTTGATGTGGACTGCTGTAGAACAGTCAAAGCAGCCACCAACAACGCAGCTGAGAGCACTATCGGATGCGTAGTACGCAGTCGACGAAATGATTAGCTCGACGAAGAAAGCAGAGTGGTTCTGGAGGAGAATGACGCAGCGTGGGTGGTAATGCTGCATCATGTAACCCGACAGAACAAGGGAGCGATACAAACAGAAGCGGAAGCAGCAGATCCGTCTCTTCCGGGAGAAAAAGCGCCGCCTGAAAGAAGCGGAGTGCTACTAAATGGAACTGCACAAGAATCACGTAATTTCTACCAGAAGCTCAACGCATCTCGAAAAGCCTTTGTGCTGCAAGCCGAATTCTGCAGAGATACGAACGGGAGACTTCTGATGGACAAACGTGAGGTGATGCACTTCGACGAGCACCTGAATAGCGAAGATAATGTAGGCACGGGGGATCAAGGCAGCGGAGGAAATGACTATGTTGGTGCAGCTGCAGCAGAGGACGGGAATGAACCAACTCCCACGCTGAAGGAAATTAAGAATGGCATTCACCAGCTCAAAAACAAAAAATGAGCTGGTACGGACGGTATCGCAGCAGAACTCATCAAGATGGGCCCGGAAAAGTTGGCCACCTGTCACCTGTCTGCATCGGTTAGTAGTCAAGGTCTGGGAAACCGAACAGCTTCCGGAGGAGTGGAAGGAAGGGATAATCTGTCCCATCCACAAGAAAGGCGACAAGTTAATGTGTGAGAACTTTCACCATTTTTAATGCCGCCTATAAAGTGCTATCCCAGATGATGGTCCGTCGTCGTTCACCTGAAGTGAATTTTCCAAGCCGGTTTCATCGACGGCCGGTCGACAACGGACCGGATCTTCACCGTACGGAAAAGCCCCAAGAAATGCCGTGAATACCAGGTCCCAACGCACCACCTTTTCATCGACTTCGAAGCGGCATACGACAGTTATCGACCGCACAGTACCATGTAAAAGACGCTAATAAGACCGGTGGTCCCCTACGGCCACGATACATGGGCGATGCTCGAGGAGGACCTGCAAGCACTCGGAGTTTTCGAGCGACACGAGCTAAGGACGACGGTGTGTGGCGGAACAAGATAAACCACGAGCTCGCTGCACTTAACGGTGAACCCAGCATCCAGAACATGGCCAAAGCTGCAAAGATATGGTGGGCAGGGCATGTTGCACGAATGCCCGACAAAACCCTGCAAAGTTGGTGTTTGCTAACCATCCGGTTGGTACAAGAAGGCGTTGAACGCAGAGATCACGATGGGCGGACGAGGTGGAGCGTGACTTGGCGACCGACGTTGGAGAGCTGTGAATCGAGTATTATGACGACAAATTGTTGATTCAGTGTTATCATGAATTTGATGTTGAAAAAAAGAGTATAAAATAATATCGAATTGTTCATTTTGTGATTTTTGACTATTGGGCATCCTTATTTTTGCGGGTCGTTGATCATACTGCAGAAAAGTGCTACAACCTAGGCTACAACAATTGGTCAATCTAAAGAAATCAACTTCAGCTACGTTAATTTTCAACTTGTGTCCGATATATCAATTCCGAAAACCCATCAATCAGCTTTCATCCGAACGGTAGCCTAGCTACCAACCACAGAAAATTGCTCACACAGTTCAATCCATCAGCTCAGCAGTGATGTGGACGACGTGACTATTTTCTGCCATTCTAGTTAAAATGCAGTTTGGCCTTTTCCGGGCGCTCCACAACAATCGAATCAAACCAACCGAAAGCCCCCGGAGGATTCCCAGATTCCAGATCATCAGCTGTTCGGAACGCTTTGCTCACAGTTGTTTGTATAATTTTCTCTCCCGGAACGGCATCGTGTGCCAGGCTGCTGCCCTGATTGAAGGGTAGCTTTTTGCAGCAGCAGCAGCGGCGCGAGAACGACTCCACCACGCTCGAAGGAATCCATCCGGAGGAGATCGAACGAGAAGCCGAAGCGAAAAATAGTAGTGACGTGCAAATAACTATTATCAACGTCGTCGTCACTGCACTGCCGCCGCTGTTGTTCGGTTAGATGTAAAGTGTGCATTGTGCCGTACTGCTGCCGCGCCGCCGCCACAACCGTTTGCGTGTGCTCTCTTTTGTGCCTACGTATCGATAGTCTGTGATCTACTCCTGTGCGCATTCGGAAGCTGTGATCAGTTTGGGCTTCTGGTCTGATGAACTACCGGTACCGGTTGTTGGGTACCGTAAATTTCTGTGGCTAGCCAGTAGTGCAGTGATTTAAGTGGTGCAACTATTTGCATTCCATTCAGGCGTAGAAAATAGAGTCCACTGTCGAATGCATGGATTGGTCTTTAGATAGGTATGAAGGCTAGTTGAATATAATTTGCGGTACCAGACAATGCACCGCACGTGATTGACTGCCTCTCATATATAACAAGCGAGTTTTTGCTGACAGATTTGGAAGTCAATTGGGTGTTCCGGGCGATTTCGATAAAAAAAAAATATGTATCCTTATTTTTGAGAACTTGCCCCATCAACTCAAACTGTAGATAATGTAGAATTGGCGCAAATATGGGGGCCTGGGAAGGGCTTAGACCCCCTAGAATCCGAAAAGCCCCAACCCCTAGAAAATCTTTAAATCACACTGCGAGCCTCCCTGGAAATTGAAATTGGCTGCGTACGCAGCTCGAGCGTAGGAGCTCCTGTCCACATCCCGGCAAGCCAACCGGTGGAGATAATGGACGGAGCGTGGCTGCTGAGGGCCGTCAGCCAAGGAAATAAAGGACGGTCCGCAATAGAGGTGGCTGGGCAGCAGCTTGACAAAATCATCGACTTTGCGTCCACCAAGTTGAACATAAGCAAGGACCTGAAAATGGCCTTGCTTCGACTTAGGGTGTCGATCGATAATGCCAAGCAGGAGCACGCGGCACTCGCGTTGCTGACTGCTGCAGTGGCGGAGCCGGCGAAGGAGAAAGTGCCAAAGTTTACACAAACGGAGGCTTTCTCCTTCGCAGGAAGTCCGAAAAAAGTGGAAGCGTCTGCTCGCGACAAACGGGACAAGCACTCGCATAAGCGGGCGAGGCAGCCGTCAGGTGAGGAGCAATCTGGCGGTGCACGCAAAGCCAGGCGCATAATCACCCCAAAGGTCGGTAACAATGCCGGAAGGTCGGACCGCAGCCAGGGTTCCCGGAAAGCTGGGAAGGGTGGGCCTGGAAAGGCTGGCCCGTCCCGGGACGATGGGAACAAGGGGTTGCGACCGCTGGTGGGCCCTCAGTAGCCACAGAGTAGGGCGAACCAAGGGTAGGACCCTCCTTGGACGAAGGTAGAGCGGAAGAGGAAGAAGAAGAATCCACCGGTAGAAGTACAAGACGCCAAGCCAAGGCGTAGGAGGGTACGTGCCAAGCATGAGAAAGGCGACGCGCTCGTCATCAAGATGGAACAGTCCAAGTACTCGGACGTCTTTAAGGCGATGCGAAGCGACGTCAAGCTTGAGGGTCTTGGAGCCGACGTACGCAGTATTAGACGTACTCGTACGGGCGAGATGATCCTGGAACTGAAGCGCGAGAAGGAACACAAAGGCGCCGCCTACAAGAGGCTGACAGAAGAGGTCTTTGGTGAGGGTGTTGAGGTGAGGGCTCTTACACATGAGGCGACTCTGAAGGTCAAAGACATTGACGAGATCACCGAAGTGGAAGAGCTCGTCACGGCACTGCGGCAACAGTGCGATGTGCAGGGGGCCGCTGCAGTCGTTAGGCTACGGAAGGGGCCAGCAGGAACACAGATAGCTTTGGTTCAGCTACCTGTGGCGGACGTTAAAAAGTCCGTTAAAGTAGGCAATATTAAGGTGGGTTGGTGTGTATGTCTCCTGACATTCCACGAGCCACCAGAGGTTTGCTTTAGGTGTCTGGAATTAGGACATAAGTCGTGGACAGCGAAGGCCTTGACAGGCGCAAACTGTGTAGGCGATGCGGAGCTGAAGGTCATAAGGCCCAAAGCAGCACGAGTCACCCCATTTGCATGTACCGGAAAATCCACGAACAACAGACATCGGACGGGTGGTCCAAGGTGCCCGGCCTTCAAGGAAGCCACAGTGAACAACAAATCACACTGCAGGTAACGCAGCTGAACTTGAACCACTGTGACGCGGCTCAGCAACTGTTTTGTCAGGCGGTTTCTTAGTGGAAGACGGATATCGCCATCATAGCGGACCCATACCGAGTACCCGCCGGCAACTGCAACTGGGTCGCGGATGGGTCCAGAAAAATGGCGGCGATATGGACGACGAGCAAATACCCCGTCCAGGAGTTGGTGTCTACTACCTATGAGGGCTTCGTGGTCGCCAAAGTAAACGGGGTCTTCTTCTGTAGCTGTTATGCGCCTCCGCGGTGGCCGATCGAGCAGTTCACGTAAATGCTGGACCGCTAACGACCGTGCTAACAGGGCGTAGGCCGGTGGTAATAGCGGGTGATAGGTTTAATGCCTGGGCCGTGGAATGGGGAAGCCGTCTCACGAACCAGCGGGGTCAAATCCTGCTAGAAACATTGGCCATCTTAGATGTCGACTTGGCTAATGTCGGTACCAAGAGCACCTATAGTCGAAACGGAGCGGAGTCAATTATTGACGTGACCTTTTGTAGCCCTGGCTTAACAAGTAGTTCGAACTGGAGAGTAGATGATAGCTACACTCACAGCGACCACCTGGCGGTTCGCTACAGTATCGACTACAACAACAGCAAGCAGCGGGTAGAAGAAGAGGCGGCTAGACCAAGGCCAAGCCCTCGCAGGTGAAGGCATCATACTTCGACGAAGGGGTATTTAGGGAGGCGCTCCGCCGTGAGCAAAACTTACTTGGTTTAGACGGCGACGAGCTGGTAGAGGTGCTCTCACGTGAGTGTGATGCGACCATGCCTAGGCGAGTCCACCCTAGAAATGGGAGGCCACCGGCTTACTGGTGGACCGACGCGATTGCGGACCTGCGCCGCGCCTGCCTACGGGCTAGGCGGCGGATGCAGCGAGCACGATCAGAGGAATAGCGAAACGAACGGCGGGTGGTGTTCGCCGCTGCAAAAGCCGCGCTCAAGACCGAGATAAGAGCAAGCAAAAAGGCATGCTTTGAGGGTCTCTGTCAGAGTGCCAATACGAACCCGTGGGGTGACGCCTACAGGATCGTTATGGCCAAGACGAGAGGTGTGATGGCTCCTACAATCATTGGAGGACTTTTTCCTCGTCATGATCCTAGTCATTGGCCTCCTTTCGTAGGACAGCCGGGAACTGGGCTGGCGATGAGGAAAAAGTCACCGATGTGGAACTTGCGGGGATAGCTAAGTCCCTTAGCGTAGGTAAGGCCCCAGGTCCGGACGGAGTTCCGAACCTGGCCTTAAAAGTAGCTATTGCAGAGGCTCCTGAGATGTTCAGGTCAGCTATGCAGAAATGCCTGGACGAGGGAGTTTTCCCAGAAGCTTGGAAGAGGCAGAGCCTGGTACTATTGCCAAAGGCGGGGAAACCACCCGGAGATCCGTCGGCATATAGACCAATATGCTTGATTGACACGGCGGGGAAGGTGCTCGAAAAGATCATCTTCAATAGAATGTTGAGGTTCACCGAGGGCGAAAATGGTCTTTCGAGTATCCAGAACGGCTTCCGGAAGGGGAGGTCCACAGTAGACGCACGTTACAAAAACCGCCGAGAAAGCACTCGAGTCTAAGAAGAGGGGAATTCGTTTCTATGCGGTAGTGACTCTGGATGTAAGGAATGCGTTTCATAGCGCCAGCTGGTTTGCTATTGCCGATGCACTCTTGCGTCTGGGCAATGATGCAAATTATCACCTCACTAGTGCTCATCACAACTCATCAACTGTATATTTATCGCGTGCGATTGAACTGTGCACTGATCAGCGATGACCAGCAGCAAAGAGGTGGCAAAACCAACATGATGCAAATCACAAACGATTTTGCACACATCTGACTGGGCCGCCACACGCTCGCCCGAACAGCCGAACCATACCGAATAGGTTGGTTTGCGAAGCTACGGCACGAACGCTCGACACGCACACAGAAGCAACATTCGCATGTACCGATACCATACTAATAAAGCTTCCAGCCAACGATGCTGCACGATAAGCTGTCGAAAAGCATCGAAAGCGATGAAAAGAAATGCTTGGCTAGAACGCAACGGCTCAACGGCGAAAAGGAAGAGTCAACTATGCTGATCAGTGTTGAGTCCGTTCGTGTGCTACTCGTATGGGGGGTTGATTGAATAAAGCGAGGATGGGTGAAAACGTATTCGTTGTCTAAAGCAAATCGCATCATTTCACGAATGTTTTCATCAAATAGCAAGATTGCGTCTGGGGATACCGGAGTACCTGTACAAGATTCTCGAATGTTACTTACAGAATCGCGTACTAGTTTACGACACGGAGGTGGGTCGGAAGTGCTTTCACATAACCTCAGGAGTCCCGCAAGGTTCCATCCTGGGTCCGGTGTTATGGAATGTCATGTACGACGAGGTGTTGAGGTTAGAGTATCCAGTGGGAGTGGAGATTGTCGGATTTGCCGACGACATTACGCTCGAAGTCTACGGTGAAACGATCGAGGAGGCGTGGATGCGGTCTAGGAAACTGGAGCTGGCTCACCACAAGACTGAGGTGACGGTTGTTAACAATCGGAAGTCGGAGCAGCAGACAGAGATCAGTGTAGGTGAGTGCACTATCCTGTCAAAGCCATCATGTAACACAAAAGTTCAGCCTATTGGATGCAGTGACTTAATTTCCCCAACAGGAAAGGAAACAAAAAAATCCTGTCAAAGTGCTCCGTCAAACACTTGGGCATGATGATCGACGATAAACTTACCTTCGGTAGCCACGTCGATTATGCCTGTAAAAGAGCCTCCACAGCTATTGCGGCACTGCCCCGGATGATGTCCAATAGCTCTGTACGCCAGTAAGCGCAAGCTTCTGGCTAGTGTTGCTATGTTCATACTTAGGTATAGCGGACCGGCGTGGGGCACTGCGCTAAGTACTAAATGCTACAGACGGAAGCTGGAAAGTACCAACAGGCTAATGTGCCTGAGGGTTGCAAGCGCGTACCGTACCGTGTCAAACGACGCTCTCTGCGTCATTACTGGTATAACCTTATCAGTGAGGACATGGAGTGCTTTGAAATGCGCGGCACAAGAGGCATACGCAGGACTGCCATGATGGCCTCTATGGTCAAATGGCAGCGCGCGTGGGACAGTTCCACCAAAGGAAGGTGGACCCATAGGTTGATACCGAGGGTAGAAAGTTGGATTAATAGGCGCCATGGAGAAGTTACATTCCACCTGACACAGGTCTTTTCAGGTCATGGTTGCTTCCAACAGTATCTACACCGTTTCGGGCATGCGGATTCTCCCGGATGTCCAGTGTGCAATGGTTTAGAAGAAACGGCGGAACACGTTTTGTTTGTTTGCCCGCGTTTTCGCACAATGCGTGACCGCATGCTTGCCACATGCGGGGAAGACACAACTCCGGACATTTGGTCCAGAGGTTGTGTAGGGATGAGGTTAGCTGGAACGCCGTTTCAACGGCTATCACCCATATCGTCTGGGAGCTACAGAGGAGGTGACGCGTGGACTCTGAGAATGGCAAGTTCAGATGCAGTACAAGAGGTGGTCCAGGGGTTCGGAGTCGGCTTCGTAGGTCATACCGGTGCCCTGCGGTCGAGATCGACGCTTACAGCGATTAACCCTTAACCCTTAATACCCAATTTTTTATTTTGATCTAAATATTAGTTTTCGTCATCTTAAATCGATTTAAACATGTTTTGATAGTTTAATTCGGGAAAAATTTAAAATATACAAATTGAAGCGATTCATAAAAAAAATATACAATACAATGCAAAATATACAATGACTTCTGAAAGGTGACAAAAACCTCAATTTTTCAATGATTTAAAAAAAGGTAATTAGGCATTAAAACATACCAAAAGCCATTTTGAGATATACAGAATAATCCTAAATATCAGCCAAAAATACAAAAAAAATGATGATGATTAACCTGGGCTTGTTAGGGGAATATCCGAAAATAAAAAGAAAATCGGGTTAAGTACGGTTCCTTTGAATTCCACTAAGAATTTGCATCCTTTGACAGATACGTATTTCGACCTCAACTGTAAGGTCGTCTTCAGTGTCTTGTACTTGAGTCGAGTCAAGTACAAGACACTGAAGACGACCTTACAGTTGAGGTCGAAATACGTATCTGTCAAAGGATGCAAATTCTTAGTGGAATTCAAAGGAACCGTACTTAACCCGATTTTCTTTTTATTTTTCAAAAAATTGGATTGTCCACGAAACAAAAATTACTAAAATGCTCAAACTATACCTCGTCTAGAGGCGGGGTTGGCTATTAGATTGTTAAGGGCCGCGGAGAGGAAGTCCCGGTAGAGGTGCTGTCGTGGCCTCGGTCTACTGGGTTGGATCCGAGCCCGCGGTTGGAAACGGATCCCCGGCAAAGGATAAGGATCCAAACGTTGGAGAAAGAAATCAAACCGTAGTTTTTTATTTTTACGAGAAGACTGATACGCCGAAAAGCTCCCAAGATGTGGTAGTTAAGTAAGGTATAAATCATTGTAGGCATGACTTTTAGGACAGACAATATGAAAATTGTAATTGACTGACATTGAATAAACAACCTTCAAACTAGAAAGAGGTGTTACCTTCAACTTCAGAAGTGGGATACTGCCAAATATTCATGATGTCGTCGAGCAGTTAGAGACTTGCGGATGCAGAAGATTCGGAAAACTTCGGAACTGGTATTCCTTTTGCGAATCAACAGAATTCATCTGAAGCAAATATATCTGGTACTCGCATTTCCATGGATGGTCGATTCTTGACTGGTGGTGGAAACGTCTGTCGAATGTTGGTCAATGATATGCCTGGAGAAATAAATCCTGAGACACACCCTATAATTTTTGGAGAAGAATTAGATCGTACATTGAAATTGGATGAAATTTTTTTCCTGTTACCAAACTTTTCGGGAGCCAGTGGTGAAAATTTTGAACATTTCGAGAATGTGGCGAATCAAATGAAAACGCTTTACAAAGTTAACGATGAAGTAATGAAGCTGATAGTCTTGAAACGTCTCACTGGTGTGGCGCAGATTTGGCCAGTGTCGCAGCAGAATTTGATGGCGATGAATCTTGAGGAACTCTTTAGAAGCATGAAGGAAGTGTTTTCAGTCAAGACAAGTTCGTTGGAGTTGTATAAACGATTGGAGCGAAGGAAATGGAACGTTCGTGAATCTTTCAGTCAATACTGCGTTGAAAAGCAGATTCTAGCGATGCCACTACGTCTTCAAAAGTTCGAGCTGATTGATTATATTGTTGAAGGAATTCCAGATGTAAAATTAAGAACCCAAGCAAAGATGCGGAATTTTTCAAGAGTTGCTGATCTTAGAAGTGCCTTTGCCTTAATCAAGTTAAATCAAAATTCTTCTCGAACACCCGTCATTTGTTATAACTGTCACCAGCCAGGACACATTGCCGCTAGATGTCATCAAGATTGCCAGCAGTCAATATGGAGAAATCAAACTAGTCCTAGAGCAAACCAGATTGGAACCGTTAACGATACACAAGACAAGATGACTGAGTTGGACATAGGGTCTGAAGGATTGGTAGTTTTAAAAATTGTTAACAATGATCATTCGTTGAGAGCTTTATTTGATACGGGCAGTCCTGTTTCTCTGATACACCTAAAATTTACAAAAAAATGGAGTAATAGAAAATCATGATAAACGGAAAATCTATAGGGGTATCGGAGGATCACGACTGACAATTTTAGGTATTTTCAGTACTAACATTTATGTTCAAAATGTTATTTTTAAGAACTTGTTGGTCATTCCTGATGAAACCATGTCTTCATATGATGCCATTATCGGTAGGTACATAATAATGAAGCCTGGAGTTCGAACAATCATTGAGAGAAACCAGATTAAGATTTGCAGAACTCCTGTGATTAGGAAATCGAACGCTGATGAAATGAGGCCAATTAATTTTGTTTTCGATGAATCAAAAATGTTGGAAAAGTAAGTAACGATCAATTGGAAACATTTATAGACGTTTTTAAGAAGTATTATTTGTTTTCCGATAAACCTTTAAATCCTGAAACGAAATTTGAGATGAAAATTGATTTAAAAAGTGGTACTCAGTTTCATTTTAAGCCAAGCCGACTATCATTTGCTCAAAAATCTAAAGTAGACGAAAATTAAAGAACTTTTACAAAATAACACCATTAGAGAAAGTGACTCTCCTTTTGCTAGTCCTATTGTTTTGATACCGAAAAAAGATGGGGATGTTTGAATGTGTGTTGATTATCGTAAATTAAATAAGGATACTCATAGAGACAATTACCCATTACCATTAATTGAAGATATTCTTCACAAATTGAGAAACAAAAAGTTTTTTTCGGTATTGGATTTGAAATCTGGGTTTCACCAAATCAAAATTGCACCTGAATGTACTAAATTTACGTCTTTTGTTACACCGTCTGGACAGCATGAGTATTTGCGTGTCCCGTATGGTCTCTCTAATGCTCCTGCAGTTTTTCAAAGATTCATTAATACTATTTTCTAAAAAATAATTGAAGAAGGAAAACTTTGTGTTTAAATTGATGATATTATCATACTTTCTGAATCATTTGAAGAACATATAGAAATCTTACGAACTGTTTTCAAAATTCTAAGCGATAATCTTTTGGAGTTAAATTTGGATAAGTGTAAATTTTTATTTGAAGAAATCGATTATTTAGGTTACACGATCAATAAGTATGGTAGACGTCCAAACAAGTCTCACATAGAATCAGTTTCAAATTTTACAATACCCAAAAATGTGAAAGATGTTCAACGATTTTTAGGATTGACAAGTTATTTCCGGAAGTTTATCAAAAATTTTGCTACTATTGCAAGGCCGTTATACAATATGCTTAAAAAAGATTCTGTATTTAAATTTGATAATGAAGAAATTCAGGCGTTTGAAACACTTAAGGCAAAATTAGTATCAGCTCCAATATTATGTACTTTTAATCCAAATGCTGAAACTCAATTGAATTGTGATGCAAGTTCGTATGGCTTTGGAGCTATATTACTGCAAAAACAAGACTATAACAATTTCCACCCAGTTAGGTATTTCAGTAACAACACAGATAATTTTGAGTCTAGATAACACAGTTTTGAACTAGAGACTCTTGCTGTAGTATATGCAATAAAACGTTTCCATGTTTATTTATCTGGGAAGCATTTCAAAATTTTCACAGATTGCAATGCTTTGGCTCAAACATTGGTAAAAAAAGAAATTAATTCAAAAATTAGCAGGTGGGCGTTGTTTTTAGAAAATTATAACTACACGTTGGAATATAGAGAAGAGACAAAAATGAGACATGTAGATGCACTCAGTAGACAAAACATGACTAAGGCAAATGCTGTATCAACTAATAATGAAGTCGAAGAATTGAAGATGAAAAGTTGAAAAACATTAAACAACACCTTGAGAATAGCACATTTCCAAACTTTGAGTTAAGAAAAAGTATTTTGTTCAGAAAACTTGATGATAAATCATTATTAGTTATAGCTAAGCTAATGATTGATAATATTATTAGGTGTTGCCATGATAAAATTGGACAAATCGGCATTGAAAAACAATACTAGAAATAAAAAAGCATTACTGGTTTGCAAGTATGAAGAAAATAGTTAAAAAATACATTTCAAATTGCTTAAGCTGTATATTCTATAACCCGAAAGAAGGGAAAAAGGAAGGCTTTCTCAAGAGTATTGACAAAGGAAATGAACCGTTTGATACGTTACATTTGGACCACTGTGGTCCTATTAATCTACCCTCTAGCGGTGGATTTAAAAACATTTTAGTTATGGTGGATGCGTTCACTAAATTTGTAAAACTATTTCCAACTAAAACAACCAATACCGAAGAGGTTATAAAACACATTTCTAACTATATGAACTGTTATAGTAAACCAAGGAGAATTATTACCGATAGAGGTTCGTGTTTTTCTTCATCCAATTTTGAAAGATTTGTCAAAAGTAATTGAATTGAACATGTGAAAACTGCGGCATATACACCAGAGGCCAACGGACAAGCAGAGCGTATTAACAGAACATTAACACCAATGCTTTCAAAAATGATTAACGATACTGGTCTTAAATTGAATCATCTTTTAAGTAGAATTGAATACATATTCAATAACACGTACAATAGATCTATTAAAAATTGTCCAAGTGTTTTGTTATTTGGATCTCTTCAAAGGAACTTAAACATAATAGATCACAATTTAGAGACATTTGTTGATAATTTTCAGTCAAGAGAAAATAGAATTGATATTCAATCTGAACGCAATAAGGCTAGCGAAACAATTCAACAAAATCAAGTTTACAACAAATTGGTAACTGACAAAAGGCGTAAAAAGGCTACTGAGTACAAAGTCGGAGATTTCATTGTTCTCAAATCTGTTTCAGCTTCAAAATTAACGGAGAAATTTAAAGGTCCATATGTAGTTCAAGAAGTGTTACCAAATGATCGTTACGTAGTATCGGATATGGAAGGATTTCAGGCTTCCAGCCTTCCCTTTCACTCAGTGTGTTCACCTGGAAACATGAAATATTGGTTATCTCCCAATAATTTGTTAGATCCAGAAGCAACTAATGGATATACCGATGAGGACATCGGTTAGTCAGGATGGCCGAAATGTGGTAGTTAAGTAAGGTATAAATCATAGTACGCATGACTTCTAGGACAGACAATATGAAAATTGTAATTGATTGACATTGAATAAACAACCTTCAAACTAGAAAGAGGTGTTTCCTTCACAAGAGCATACAAAAATATCAAAATTTGTATGGAGCGTAGACTTTCCTTCTTCTACCTTAAAAGTCTTCGTGGTCTATTAATCCCTTAAGACGACCTACGTTATCAGCAAACTATTCTGGGAAGTTTCTGTTAATGGTGGTAGTGGTGGAAGATCTAATCCGGAATAGATGATTGAGAAGACGAGTTCTTCCATGTGTTTGCGCGGACGCGAACTAAAAAAGGAAAGCACCGCTCAACCATTCACATTATTTGACAAATTACACAAAATCATAAATAGACGTAAATTCGAAATAAACGTATAAAAAGATCAAAGCAAATCTAGCGACTTGACCGGACTACAACAAACCTAAATGGGCTTATTTTCGTATTCCCTTTTGACAACTATTGAATACAGATCGAATAACGATAACACTAGTTTACAAAATAAAACGAAAGTCGTGAACTTCTTTCAACGACCAAAATTTTTGAAGCATAATTTAGTGCTGATTTTGAAACCGTGCTTCAAAATATTTAAAGTAGAACAGTTTTTGAGCTTTAGCTCAATATCGAGTTTTACAGCTTTTTAAAATATGGAATTTAATAAAACTCAAAAAATGGTCAACCAATTTTCAATCTTTTTTCATAAAATAAAAGCTGAATCAAATACCATTCGATCATCTGAATGCAGGTTTTCCGTCAGATTTATGAAATTCAAGATATTGGCGAGTTTTGGGTACAATCTCCTTAAATTTCAGCAAAATTTCAAAAAAAAAAAAAAATATGTAGAAATGTATTTTTTTTTTTCAATAAGAAAACAACAATTTAAAAATTCTTTCTCAACGTTTATTTGACCTATAATATGTAGGCGACTTACATTTAAATATTCAGCTCAATCGGAGCATTGATTATGAAGAATGAGATGTGTGAAGTGAGCGACTTTGCTTAAAAATAGAACAAAAAACGATTTCAAATCATCAACCTTGTATGGGAAGCCGAAAATTTTTTCGCCCTACTGTAATTTTTTTCCTTCGCGCTTTCGAACTCAGGGCGTGTACACCAAAAACGATCATCAGCTTACCGTGTTCAAAAATGCTGTAAACTAGTGTAACCAGAACAGCTTCAATCGTTCATTCATTTTTAAAGTTTCGCCTGTAGCCCATTTCATGCTCTATTGTTTTAGCTTGCAAGAGACTTTGACTTTACGTAGGCATCTATGTATGTAACTCAAGGAACTTTCTTGCAGGATTCGAACTCCATTAATGAGAGATGGTCAATCGGAACAACCGGTCATCACACACACGCACGACGACGACGACCCGGAGCCAAAAAGCGCAAAAGCCGACCCAGTCCAGTCCAGTCCAGTCAGTCAGTCGTAACATAGCAAGGAATATATGAACCTTTTTGATTAATGGTCAGTTTTCGGCGTGCAGAAAAGCCATCAAACGGAAAGTGCCTCTCCGACGACTGACTGACCGACCGACTGGCTATTGGCTAACTGCTCTGCGCCGAATTGCTTTGAACTCCGAAAAACAAAACCACCTCGCCCCTCGCCTTCGCCTCTGGCCGGAGGAAGGGTCATTTGTTAAAGTGGATTGATGATGAGATTTGTTTTAATGTCTTGAGAACGATCTAATTTAGACGCTCGCTCGGAGTCCGCAGTTGGAGTTGAAGTCGAAGTCGCCGGAGTCGGGCGGTCATCCGCCGAGCTGAACCTGTTCGGGTCGTCCATTGCGATAATGGCTCGTGAGCGGGTTCTTTGTTGTTGGGACATGATAATCGATTTTCGAACCGTTTGGATTTATCTATTAGTTGTAATCGTTGTCGATTTTAATTGGGATGAAATCTACATCCCGGGCAGAGTGCTTCTGTGCTCTGTATCTACGTTGCCAGAAATCTGTAAGTGCAAAAAGTAGTAGAGAAATGTGCTCTCACGCCATGTGACAGCCGATTCGCAATTGGCGGAAAGACAGTTGGTCGAAAAACCTTTGGTCGAAACCCTAAAGAGCAGCCTATGCTCACATGTTTTACGGCCATCTGTACGGCGACCCTTTCGATGTAATGGGTATTTAACCCTCCTAGGCTACTAGGATTGGCGCATCCCGTTGGCGTTGTACACGCTTAGCGTGCCTGTCTGGGTCACATTGACTGTTGTTTCGTTATTTTAATTTGTTTTCTTTTTTCATCTTTTCAGGTATGCATGATCACAACCAGGTTTGAAAGCACAATACTACATCTATTTAAATATTCGAAGGCAGCAACTAATTGATTGTGAGCACTTGCAAAACATATTTTATTCATCTAACAATAATACCAATTAGAGTAAATAACAATTAAGTGAGATTATTTTTCAAATTACATGACATTTTTAACTAAACTATGATTTTTATAATGTTTTCGTATTTAGTTATGTTTAATCAATTTGTTATGTACTATTCTGTCAGTTCTGCTTTTAAGATTTTTGTGTGTTTTTCTGTTTCATACATTTGGGCTTTTGTTAGTAATGATACATGGTCAGCACAGTTATATGAATTTATCAAGTATATTGCTCAAAGCTAATAAAAATACATTTTTTGCCATAAATTAGTCAAATTTCAGCTTAGGTCAAACACACCTAGATATTTACAAGGAATACAATGACGCTGTCTAATTAAACATATAACGTAATTTGAAAAGTTTTATGTAAGACAGTATGGGAAATTTTGAGGTATATTATAAAAGGAGGTCAGATTCGGAAGGTACGTTGTTGGTACATGCAGAAAACCTTAACACTGGAAGTTTCACGAAGATTTTCGAAAAAAAAAACACCATCTATCCAGTTGGACACCTGTTTTCTAGAAATTCCGTTAGACGCTATGGTACGCACTTGGTATGCTCACCTAACGGTCTTCATTTTCAATTTCATGAAATGAGTCCTGCCAGCTAGATAGACATAAGGTCGACGCGTTGTAGTCATATTTAAATGCCAAACTTGCGTTGGTGAGTAATCGATTCCTGGTTTCCACTCCGGATTGGGTAGATTCGCATAGTGGCGAATCGGCTTAAACATCTTTTGTCAAGCTTTTTGTTCACCTGGAAATCTTCCGTTGCCCTTTTCTAAACCACCCTTTCTTTTGTCTCATTTGAAACCACTTGAAACACCTCTAAAAAAACTTTTCGTGATCTTCTAGAAACTGCTTTGAAAACCCCTTGAGACATCCCTGAAATCTCTCTGAACCCGATTAGACCTGATGAAATTTCCTAAAATTAAACCCCTTTGAGACCATTGTACAAACCCTCTGAAATCCTCATTAACCTTACATCACGTGTGTAACAGCTCGTTGATGTAGTGCACGGTTTGGGTCAAAAATGACTGCAATGCACAAGGAGGGTTAATATAAAATTTTATTGCCAAAACTAAGCTCTGAAACTTTCGTGGAACTATCTTGAAGTTCATCTGTTCTCACAATCCATACTTTTTTAAACTTTCTCAAGGAAACTCCTGATGTTCTTCCTTTCTAGTCCCCTATGCTTCACTTTTACTTCCCTTGAAGCTCTCTTGCCGCATCTCGCTGAAATTTCTCTAGAATTTCCGTATCAGTGGTATCAGTTCAGGGACGAAGATATTATGAAGTCAAGGAAATTTTCTTTACGAAATATTTCTTAACCGACCTAGAATCGAAACCGTCATCCTCAGCGTAGTCATGCTGAATGCCACCTTTACAGCTATGGATATATGGGCTGAGGACCTACCGAAGGTCGCAACCCCCTGCTCCCTTCGATCCGGGATGGGCCGGCCTTTTCAGGCCTACCCTTCATAGCTTTCCGGGACGCCTGGCCGGGGTCCGACTTTCCGGCACTACTCTACTGCTCTTCAGTCTCGTCTTTAACAACCTCCTGGCCTTGCGAGAGCCGCCTAGTAGCTCCTCGCTTGGCGGCTGCCTCACACGCTTCTGCAATTGATTATCGTTCACCATGGTCCTCCTGTACTGCCATCATTGACTTACGTAGTCTCAACAATGACTGCTTGAGGTATTTGCTGATGTTCGACTTCGTGGTCACGAAGACGCTACGCTGGCACTACTTTGGCACTTCACGAACATCTCCTGTCTCTGTCGGTCCTTAATCCTAGTAGGATATTGGGGTCAATATGACCGAGACAGGCACACTGAACGTGCACTACGCCATCGTGGTGCGAAAAATCGAATATCCTAAGAGAGTTAAAAGTGACCTTGCTAACGCACTCCTCACGAAGGGTCTAACCTCTTCTTCTTCTTTCTGGCCAACTAGCACCGTTCGGCGCCAGTTGTGTTTTTTGTCGGCTGGGTTTAGAAACTAAGCCTAAAATTCCGACGCTCAGGGAGACAGCTACCACACCTGGAACCCTACATATCGAACCCACCAACACATGGGCCGGGACCTACGGCTTTTCTTTCTATCCGAGGAAAGGCGTGATCACGGATTTGATGTCCCAGAAAATCCCATTGGCAACAACGGGAATTGAAGCCCGACCAACTGGGGGGAAAGGCAACTACGCATACCACTACACCAGCGACGCCGACCGGGTCGGATACTATCCATTACCACTAATAACTAATTTTTGATTTGTATTTAAGCTTATTTTGGAATTCTATAAAAGGTTCACCTCGCCAGAGTCCTGCATCAATGCGGAAAGGGACAAATACAGTGATGGGTGCCCGCCCACGAGCTCCGTTCATGATCGAGCATCTTATTCACCCTTCTACATTCATTCTTCGGCACGGGTCGCTTAATAACTTGAATTGGGGTTACGCCGTTTAGTGAATTCTTTCCACCGGAAAAGGTCATTCGTAGTTATTCTTAGTCGGCATCTAACAAGCTTTTAACGTCTTGACGCCTTCAAACGTCCCTGAAACCCCCTGCAGTTCCCCGAGGCTAACCTGAAAGCCTGTGAAATCTCCCAACAACCCCTCTAAAAGTCTATGAAGCCTCCTAAAATTCACTTTAAATGCCTTGAAACCGCCCTGAAACTCCTCCATATGTCTCCTGAAGCTCTTCTGTAAACCTCTGAACTTGAAATTTACGGAAACACCCTGAATTATCTTGAAACTCTTCTGAATCCCCGTAGCAGTCACTGATGTTTCATGAACCACCTATTAACGCCTTTGAAGCCTCCTTTGAACTCACTTGAAGCCTGGGAAGTCTTCTATAAGTGTCTTAAAACCTATGAAACTCCCGGAAAACACCATGAAAGACCCTGAAACCAACTGAAGTTTTCCTGAAATGCCTTGAACCGCATTGGAACACCTCTAAAGTATTCTCAAACCATTCTGCAACCCTCTTAAGCTTCATGAAACTCTCTGAGACCCCCATTGAAACGCTGGGAAATGCATCTATTTAAAATTCCCCTCCCAAGATCTCCTAGCCGTTCACTCTCCATTAACTTTGCAACCTTGAAAATCATCTTAAAAAAGGTGGAAGCATAGAAGATCAATGAAGCGTCCTCATGAACGCCTTCCTCGCCACCGGCGAGAATAATTTGGGTGACCTATGCACTTGGAGAAAGGGAGCGAAAAGCCATAGCGGAGCCGAAGCTATAGTCCGTCAGCGCTGCTTGGCTTTCGAGAAGGAAGTGAAACGCTCATGTAGACGAGACTAAAGAGCGTAGGCTGACCTCTAGCCCACGAATGCAAGAAAGCCGCAAACACCGGTGACATCCGTCTCCTCTACGATGTTTCACGTCGCCTAAGTGGGACTAAGATTAATGCTACGATGCCCGTGGAAGACACGTCTGAACAGTTATTGACCGACCCGGCTAACCAGTTCAAACGTTGGTTCGAGCATTTTGGAAACCTTTTTCAACAACTCAGCAAGATCCGCCAAGGGTTCGACGCATTACCCGTGTCAACACCGAACCTCCATCATTGCAGGAGATAGAAAAAGTTATCCGTAGCATGAAATCGAACGGGGCCTCGGAGGTCGATCGCATATCAGCCGAGATGCTCATTGGCGTAAATAGCCCTTTTTACTAGGCGGGGGGTTATGGCCCTTTGAACTTTCATGCATTAAAATGAACGAAGGTTGCTTTTTTTTATTTCTTTTTATTATCTCATTTACTTAAATCTACAAGAACATCGAAGAAACGTAAACCGATTCGAAACACTGCACTTAAGGATTTCGTTGTGGATGGAACAGTAGTGGGACAAGAAGTTGATGTAGCAGATGATGGAATGACAGATAAAGATTATTGACGTACGAAGATCTACGAGGCTGCTATCGATGCAGATATAACGGCGATGGAGAAACGGTTCAACAACTTGGATCTTGCTAGGAGCATTGACCGTTTCCAACTATGTACTCGATGTGGATGGAGGCAGATTGTTCATCGAGACCTACAAAGACGAAGCTGGGATTGACGTGACTGAACTGGGTGCAGAAGTACAAGTGTACATGAGTTATCTGAGAAAACAGAATCCTAATGGGATGCTGAATTTGTTCGCAAGAATGTCGATGCAACGGTCGATAAATCAGAATCTGATCTAAGAGTCGCAGGTTAAATTTTTAAAAACAGGTATTCAAAATGCCAATTTTTGAAGAAAATTCAGCATTTTATTTTCCAAGTTTTGTTTTATGTAAATGACAGTAAATGTTTGGAGCTTCCAGAGAAAGATCGTTTTGGCGAATTTTTCCATAGCAGACCAAACATCATTGAACTCATTTCGCTTCTCCTTCAATGTATCCAACGATGCTGTCACAATTGCAGCAGAGCCTCCAAGGGTAGCATCTTGTTTTTCGAAATAATTGGAGAGCACATTTATCAATGACAAGACGTACTGCATAGTGAACAAGCTAACGACAAACTCCATAGTGCTCTCCTTGTATTACAGACGCACCATCGTATGATGGTGCTACCAATAGCAAACCATAAATATTAAGGTTTTTGAGTTCCCTTCCCAAGTAACAAAATTTTTTGTATAATGCTTTTGAAGTATTCTTCAACACCTATTCTTTAAAACCATGCATAAACCAAATTGCTCTGCAAAACGACATCAACTCAACCATAAACCCGCCATAAGACCAAAGGGGCCCATCCCAAGATGCTCTTGGAGAGTTGTTTTTTTCTTTTTTTTTTTTTTTTTGAGATTTTACCCTAAAGGGCATTCATCTCAGAGTTGTTTTTAAATTTCTCTTAAACTTGTTGTACTTCCCAAGTTGTCCTCAAGGCGAACTGCTCTCACCTTGTAGAATTCTTCAAGTGTACGATAAAACAATAATAAATTTGTCAGTGTTGTTGCTGATGCAGTTTTTAAGTCGACAGAAAAGTTTGGTGAATTAAATTGAAAAAAAAAAAACACGCAATGAAAATGACACAGTATTGTAATCGGGATTAATTTATTACACAAATTGGAAATATTTCCGTGGTGTAACAAGGATGCCAAATGCCAAGCAAAATTCATCGTATATATGTTGCAAGATACTTCCAAAAATTGCAACGCGCTTTCATTATAATGCACTAATAAAATATTTAAAAATATTATTCCTGGTCATGAGAACATTGTTAATGAGTTTTCTCAACATGGCTTCCATTGGAATCCAGGTTGGTGGTCAGTCCATTATCGGTGGTTTCAATCAGCATCACCATAAGATCGTCTTAAATTTCTTTCAACTCATGCCAGACTTAGAAGCATAACTCAAGAATACTAGGATTTATAGCGTTCTCAATGCAGCCTGATTGGCCAACATCAAGAACGTCTTAAATTTATTCCAACTTAAACAAGGGTAAGAAGTATTACTTCAGAGTACTCAGGTTTATAACCTTCTTGATGTAGGTTTATGCAAACTCCGCAGAGAACGTCATAAATCGAATATGCCAAGTTGTAAACAAACAAATTATCGCACTGCGGTGGATTTTGTGAACCACTCGCTCAATTTAATCATCCCCGGTATCATTTCTAACCAGGTAGACCTTCTCCGAGAACCGGCCTCAAGGCGGCGCAGCGCTTCATTCCGATCAGCATTTCCAACAGGTAAGTAGTTTGTTGATTTTGCAGGTCGATAATTTGACCCCCGATTGCACGGGAATCAACGTCCTGCATGACCGAACAACCTCATTTCGGATGCTGCAACCGGAGGAATTTGGTACTGTACCGCGTCGAGGTTGGTTTTCCGGATAGGTGTTCTTGATTGATAGTCGCTGCCAATGGAACGATGAAAATAAAAAAAAACGGATGCTTGAGTTTTTTTTTCATATTTTTCATGTATCAAACTGTTCTTTTGCGAGAACAGTTGCACTTGCTCAAGATTGGTTGATTGAAGATAACTACGAGAGCCTTATAAAACCAAAAATAAGTTCAACAGTTCTTGTAGTGTTTATGGTTTTATAGATTGAATCTCAAGTATTCTTGGAGGTGTTCTTAAAACCACAAATTGATGAAGAATAGTTATGCTCAGCTGAAACTTCGATAAGATCAACTAGAATATGTAATGTTCCGATAAAACTGTCATAAAAACAAATAAAAACAAATGGAATCAAAATTGTTACTTGGGTTATTATCTCGTTTGCCAGACTGGTAGCATCTCTTGCTTCAGAACAATCAATGAATCGAATGAATCTTTCGCAAGGTTGATAATCTTCAGCGTAACGGACTACTATCGACATTTGTTCTTGCAGAGTTCCAAGTAATTTTCCTTGTTCGTTGAATCGTCCCCTTCTCTGTGCCCTCGAAACGGCAAGCCTTGTTTACCCAAGTACAATACAATGTCGAATAGTTTCGTAATGTATGCCATTGTACCTTCTTCTTGTAGCTGATTTTGTAGAATTACTTGATCTACTACCGAGCTCGATGCCATTTTGTGGGCCAGGAATTTTTCATTGCACTTTTTTATGCAAGTGTAACGACCCTAAGTCGTTATCACCCTTATTATTCCATACTAATTAGGATTCCTCAGTAAATATAATGTAATTGTCACTTATGTGGAACACTGGCACTTTTACCCTAGTAGCGATAAAGTTTGCGTTTAAATGTAAAAACAGTAAATATAATGTGTCGCCCGAGTACGCACATGTGAATCAACGGTTCACCGTTAAGATAAACAAAGACCTAGAGGTCAGAACGCTCCGAGCGAGCACGTTGGAATCTACGAACCACCGTTAACGTAAATAGTAAATAGCGAGTCACGTGGGGTTCAACGAATGTCCGTTAACACCCAAAGGTATGAACTAGGTAGCCAAAACAGACGTGTACAGTCATAAATATTACTTGAAAGCCAACTTATAAAAGACATTACTATGTTCAGAGGGGGGCAGTCAGTATGTAGTCAGTTAATAGTTGAGTTTATAAAAGTCAGTTGATAGGAGTTAGTTTATAGACGAAAGTCTATATGGAAGTCTAGATGGGGAAGTCTAGAGAGTGAAAGTGAGAGCTGTGCTCAATTGTTAAGTTTTAGTTTTAAGTGTTTTAGTTTTATAAGAACAATGGACAATATAAGTGAAGAAAGGAAGTGATGTAGCAGTTATCAATTTGATGACAGTACCATGGGGGGAAAGGGAAATAAAGTACATCTTTTTGTACACAAGCTTGAACCCTCGTGCGTTGTGAGGGCCTCACTGAGCTTTTTGCATTTATTGAAACCGGATGTAATGAACTTCTCCCGCTGCTCACGAGCATCCGAATCCACCGAAAATATTCTGCACGAATATCAAAACAATGCATCCTTACTTACGCTGTACTACAGCCACTGATGTGTGGAAAAAATATTTCGCGGAAAATCCCCGAAGCTGCCTGCCATCGTGAGTTTTTGGGTAAGCCTATAACATTGGATGTTTTGGACCAGTTTCAAGCGTTCCCAAATCGCTAACACTTGATGGAGATTCTGAAATACGTTGACGCAACTCTACCAGTTTGCTTGGTCCTTCGCTGAGAGAGAGGAGACAGCTGGCTTCGATTGCGTGCTACTTAATGTCAAGGAGGACCTGTCACAAACTGTCACCGCGAACCGAGCTGAAAATCGCACATTGATGCTGTAGAGTGGCCAAATATCAAATAGATCTTATTGAAATTTTGCTCCGTTTGTTGTAATTAAAAGAGATAAAATTATGATGGCCAGTTTTTCTCAACCAGCGCAATGAATCCATTCATTTTCCAAGCTCTGTTGCAGTGAATTCAATATGCAAATCGTTTTTGACCAAACATAAATTTTCAAACCATTGTTCGGCGCATAAACTTGTTAAAAGAAGTAAGAAGAAGAAATGTAAACATCGTGGTTGTCAGTGAGCTGTCTCCTCTCTCTCAGGTCCTCCGGAGCTAGGCAGGCTAGAGGGGCTAACGATCGATGGCTATTCCGATGTCCTTCGCGGCTTTCTTCATTTGTCGTGCTGCAGAAACAAAACTATACTCTGTATTTATTAGAAAAGTTTATTACTTTACTCTGCATCACACTACCTTTCTCGAGCAAAATCGCAATAATCAGAAGTTTGGATTACTTTTAAATTTTATTCGCACTTTACGCACAGCCGGCAAGATTTGTTATTGATTTTGAAACATGTCGAAACAATACACTCTAATTTGTGAATGCGGAGATCGTAAACAAATGAATGCATTCACTACATTCAAAAAATCTGATTTTAGCTTTTTGAAAAAATCATTTACAAAATTAATCATTTCAATGGATTTAATATTACACAGCGAAACATTATTTTGTCTGAAGAGCAATTTTATGTGTCTCTGACAGATTTTGGGCCGCTGAATCCGAATCCGGGCTCAAATTTTCTCCAGCACGTCACAATTTTGAGCTATTCCTCAATTTATAGGGCAAAATATGCGCTGTGTTATGTATCAAATCAACTCTCCGAGTCCGTTGTAATGGTAAGGTGTAGTTCTGTAAGGCCAGAACAAATTTCATTTTCTTATTTTGTCAAAGTGCTTGTTGATTCGATGAAACAATATCCAAACTATTAATCAAAATGACAAAACTTATCGGATTTGTTAAGAAATTTTCTAGGCGTCCCAGATTTGTCCTTGAATTTTTAAAATTTTCTGAATAAATTATTGGAGTTTCCCCCCAAAATTCCAAAATCCTAACAGCCTAACTGCAACAAAATTTCTAAATCCTAGGTGGAGCCACAAAAAATATAGGGGGCGCTTACACCCTCCTAGCCCCCCCGTATTTACGCCAATGGAGATGCTCAAAGCTGACCCCGTAGTATCTGCACAACTGCTGCAATAATTATTCTCCAACATGATTACAGATGTTATTCATTTTTGTGTACGACAGAATCAGCTTCCACATCCTCTCGGGCCCTGGACCCCCACAATCCTTAATTCGGGCCTGCTTAAGGTGAAACATCAAGAAATCCCATTGCAATTTTTCATACAAACTTTAGAGGCACAAATCTGACGAACAAAGCATCGAGCCAAGCCGCACTTGATTTTCCTGGCTTTGCTCACTTGCAAAAAGAGGCAGCTTTTGCAAATCGAGAGCATTTGTTTACGAATTTTCAAGATTGGTGCTCTTGAAAACGTGAGTAGGGGACCAAGTCGGACATTGTGGCAGCCATGTTTGTATTCTCTGAAGTTTCTCCTTAACGCTGTGACAAATGTACACAATTACTTTTTTGGCTCTAGCGCTGGCTGGCGAGGGAACAAAATTAACAAATATTCTTGCACTGATCGATTCATGATAATGCATGTCATCGTTCAGTGAAAAATAATGAAGAATTTTGCCCCCATGTCAGCGCTACAACCAAAAAAGTAACTGTGTACATTTGGCATAGGGATGGAGGCTCATCTAGTAGTACACTAATATGTGTGAATTGCACACAAGCCTGTGTTGTTTCGTTTTAGAGTGAACATATCGTCGGTTTCCTGCAACAGAAACAGATAGTCCCTTTCCAAGATGTAACAATCAAAGTTCGTTTACTTTTGCCAAATGATGAGTGAAATAAGTGAACTAGTTGGAGGTGCTTTAAGGACAAACGTCATGAAATCCCGCTTCAACATTGCATCAGAACTTCAGACGCACAAATCTCAAGAAGCAAGCTTCAAACAACAGTGCATTTAATTATTCTGTTGTTGCTCACTTGTAATAAGCTTAAAATAAAAACTTCATTTGCGCTGGTTTTGTTTACGAAGAGATTTGTGCCCTCGAAATCGTGAGTAGGTGTTAAAGTCGTCCATTGTGGCGGCCATTTTGGGACTCTAACAAGTCTGTCCTTAAGGTTCCCAACTTTCAAACGCTTTTTCGAAAGTTCACATTTTTTGAGTTGTGCTCCTATTGAAGGAATCCGACGATATGAGAAACCGTGACATTGCCGCTCGACTGGATGCAAGGCGTCTTAGTAAAGGTGCCTGAAAAGGGTGACCTGATTGTATGCGATGATTGGCGGGGCATCGTTCTGAAAGTTCTCTGCAAAGTGATCCTTAACCGGATACAGGAGAAGATTGACGCAACTCTCCGACGGCAGCAAGCAGGATTCCGCGCCAGACGATTCTATGTGGACCATATTGTTACGCTCTGTATCATCCTGGAGCAAACAAATGAATTCCAAGAGTCTCTCTACCTGGTGTTCATTGAGTACGAAAAAGCTTTCGACCTTCCCAATCACAAAATATGTGGAGAGTCCTCAGGCGCCAGCGTGTCCCCGAGAAAATCATCGGCCTCATTGAAGCACAATAGAGGGCATCTTCGTGCAGAGTACTGCACAACAGTGCGGTGTCTTGTCCGATCCCAATCGGGTCGTTGCTGTAGTAAGATAAGGATATTTACTATCACCGCTACTGTTCATCATCGAAATCGATGAGATTCTGTTAGGTGCGATTGATCGTGAACCAAACTGTGGGTTGCTGTGGCAGCGCATTACCATGGAGCACCCAAATGACTGCGAATTGGCTGATGACGTTGCTTTTCTATCTCATCGGTACTCTGATATACAAAGTAAGCTCGATGATCTTGCTAATCGCTCCTCGGCGGAAGGTCTTACCATCTACGTAAACAAGACCATATCGTTGTATGTAAATGCGGTCAACCCTTCCAGCTTTACGGTAGCTGGGCAATCAATGGAGAATGATGAAAGCCCTTAATATCTTGGTTGCTAAATAGATCGATATAGGTGCATAAAACAAGTAGGGGTGCGCAGTGGTGCGAGGGCGGCAGTGTTGCGAAATGAGCGAGTACTCACACAACTAGTGAAACTCACTCATGAGTATGAGCAGTACACTTTAAACTCACCGTGAGTATGACTCACATTTGAGTAAGCGCTGTACAACTCACACTCACTCGTGAGTATTGACGTGCACATTAGAGTGGGTCAACGTTGTATGGAGAAACTTTAAATTTGACCGCATCAACCCGGAACAAAGCTTTTTTGACTCCTTTTTGCGTCCAAAACAACTGTGCAAAATTTGGGAGCGATTGGTTGCGTCCCCGTATTCCGCATTGTGATTGAAATTTGTATGGAAGTTAGTATGGGAAAACGTACTTTTTGCATTTTTCACATAAGTTGAATTCTTTTGTCTAATACCGTTTAACTAATGACGTTAAAGTATAGCCTAGGATATACCGAAAAACTTTGCCGAAGACCGCAAAGTGATCCGACGCTTGTGAAAAAAGTTATTCGCTTGGTAACTTAGGCCAAAAACTGAGATTTTATTATTGATGTTATTCCTTTACATGTTAAATGATAAGCACCACCGGGAAATCTGTGCTTTATAATTATTTTCACAAGTGTCGGATCATTTTGCGGTCTTCGGCAAAGTTTTTCGGCATATCCTAGGCTATGCTTCAACGTTATTAGTTAGATAGTTTTAGATAAAAAATTTCAATTTATGAGAAAAATGCAAAAAAGCACGTTTTCCCATACTAAATTCCATACAAATTTCAATCGCAATGCGGAATACGGGGACGCAACCAATCGCTCCCAAATTTTGCACAGTTGTTTTGGACGCTAAAAGTAATCGAAAAAGCATCGTTCCAAAAAATCGACTTTATTGACCCAGTCTAGTGCACATACTCACTCACGAGTATGCTTTACTCATATTCATACGGTATTCTGAAATTTAACTAAAGGCTTGGAATCCTATCAAACATTTAAATGATATGTTTTATTGGGGCGAATGTATTGTATCCTTGATTGAATCAGTAGACAAGGTTGCTTGTCAATAATTCTATTATTATTATTTTTATTGTAACTTACTGCTAGTTCTAAACGCTCCGTTAAGGTGAAACATCAAGAAATCCCATTGCAGTTTTGCATACAAACTTTGGCGGCACAAATGTGATGAACGAAGTATCAAACCAAGCCGCACTTGTTTATCCTGGCTTTGCTCACTTGCTAAAAGAGGCAGCTTTTCCAAATCGAGCGCATTCGTTCGCATTTTTTTAAGATAGGTGCTCTTCTAGGGGCAAGACAGATACAGCGAGAGTAACTCTGATATCGAAGTGTTGCTCAGAATTCCTCAGGATAGCTCTAGATCACTCTGGTTTCCCCGAAGTGTTGCCTGATACTAGTGAAAAATCAAGCAATATTGCCCGATTTTCCGCTTCGTTGAAACGTTTTTGAATGGATTCGAACAAAAAGTGTTACTCAGGATTGCTCAGAGTTGCTCCGGATTGCACAGTGTCTTGCCCCTAGGTGCTCTTGAAAACGTGAGTAGGGGACCAAGTCGGCCATTGTGGCAGCCATATTTGTATTCTCTGATGTTTCTCCTTAAGGGTGATCCTGAAGAGGTCCCCTTTGAGCCCAATAGCTCAGCCTGAGGGCTTTTGTTTGAACTTAAGGACAAACGTCAAGAAATCCCGCTACAACAGTGCATCAGAACTTCAGACGCACAAATCTCAAAAAGCAAGCTTCAAACGACAGTGCATTTTATAATTCTGTTATTGCTCACTTGTTATAAGCTTAAAACGCGCTGGGTTTGTTTACGAAGAGAGTTGTGCTTTCGAAATCGTGAGTAGGTGCCAAAGTCGGCCATTGTGGCGGCCATTTTGGGATTCTAACATGTCTGTCCTTAAACCTCTTGTAGAGTGACAGAGATCAATCCTCTGAAATGCACGAATTTATCTTCGTACGACGAAGTTCGCTTCCGCACGTAGCAGATTGAAAGGCAGACTGTGGCGCCCCACCAAAGGAGGCGGCTTCAAGAACTCGACAATGATTTTGCATAAGGGCCTAACTGACTTGATCGATTTCTCTTCGTCGATTCTCTCTTTCGCTAATAACTTGATCAAAACAAACAAAATCATTTTCTTTTTGTTTCTATAGCAACATCACAGAGAACAGACGTCCAAGCTCATGCAGTGCGGTTGTGTAAAGCATTGCAACGGTTGTTTTGAAATAACTGGGAATGTGGCCATTACGCGGCGCTGTCACATTTCGAAAAGAGGTACAAATTTGCCGTTGTGTTACCTTTTGGCGCTAGTGTTGCCAAGTGTGCACCCCAATATAGTTCCACCGAGAGAATGTGTTGGATTTACTTGGAAAACAATAATTGTATTGTTGTTCAACTCACTTCTAATTGAAAGAGATGAAACAAATTATCAATGGATTGCCCAAATTTTGTTGATGAATTAGTGAAATAATCATAAACATCTTGTTATTTGACCAAATACAGGACAGTCTCTGAGTAGGAAAATATAAAGGTGCGCTAGTGAAATATTTCTTTAATAAGCGCCATCATGATGTCGAAACAAGTTTTTAGGTGGGAAAGTCACCGTCGATGCCGCTACCATAGACTTAATAAATATAAATAAGTTATAAAGGTTCTAGAAAAAGGTATAATTATCCGATAGCCAACTTTGAGCTGTTATATCTCCGGATTCAATGAACCGAATTCAATGAAATTTAGATCATTTATGGCTTATATAATGAGCTATTAAAAACTTTTGACTAAACTTAAAATTCTTTACACGAAAGAAAATTATTACAATTGGATTATTTATCTAATATAACACCCATTTATACAAAACTTCATCATCGTTTAAAAATTCGAGATAGTAATTATAGTTCATTTAAATTCCCTCTAATTGACTTGAATATATTTATGTTTCAAAGGAAAGCAACCAAATAGCCGGCATTAAATTGAAAAAGTAATGGGATGCAAGTGAAAAAAAAATAAATTTAATAAAGAAAACATAGAATAAATGAAATCGCCATAACTTTTTTTTTCTTATTAATAATATTAATAATCGTATCAATAATTTCAAATTTAAAAAAACTGTTTTTCAAAATTCATTATATAGGTCATAAATGATCAAAATTTCATTGCATTCGATTCATTGAATCCGGAGATATAACAGCTCAAAGTTGGCTATCGGATAATTATACCTTTTCCTAGAATCTTTTTAACTTCGTGTAGAATGGCCCGATCTTTTCCAAATTTGAACCACTGATACACAACTAGTTGATGAACTTACAGTAAAAATTTGAGAATATTTGATGCCCTTTTCGAAAAGTTACAGCGAGTTGAACATTTTTTGAAAAGTGAAAATTTTACCTGTCCCAGTTATTTTGAGTATCCCCTGTATATACCACAGGAATTTATTGGTGAGGACCTACAGCCGCTGAGTCCCAAGTAACACAGAAAACATCTTTGGATATTGAAATGTTTAAAGATGTTTTTAAGCGTATTATAAGCGACATAAAATATATCTTGTGTTGTTACCTAGTTGTAAATATGCTATGCCAAAACAAACAGCACCGAAAAATATCATGTACGGTACCACGCATAAAATACTTCGAAATTACAACTAAACAACAGATGAATCTAGCACACGAATAACTTTAATCAAATCAAATTGCTAGAGAAAATCAAGAAGAAGCAACCAATGCTTGCAATGGAATAGAATATTTTTAGGATGCTGTTGCCAATGGATTATCCGTTCCACCGGCGTATAGATGGCGAGCGATTCAAGCAGGTTCTTTCAAGTACCAGTGAGTTTTCAATAATGGCCACAAATATGTCGTGCTTTATTCTATTTTGACCAGTGATTGCGTCTTGCTCGAACCACCATCAATGTTCAGTTTATCACATAACCTGTCACTCCAAACAGAGAATAATTATGATGGTTCCGCCACCTACCATCACAAAGCAACTATAGTTAAATCTGGCCAGCATATTTACGCAAAGACAAAACAACATCCTAACTGTGGCCTCTCCAGTAATGTCGACGTAGGTTGAATAAATAAACAACAAACTGTGCTGCAGAATAATTTTGTTGGTCCAGTTTTAATCAATCGATGGAAACCCATTTCTGACACCTCCGGCGCTGTTATCAGCTGCTTTACATGGTTACACACTCGACCATTGGCTGACATGAAACCCTCCGGGACCCTGTCTTAGGGATCCGGATTGCTGCGTAGTTTTTCGTACCTATCGACCACCTAGAATCCTCCGGCAGCAATTATAAACTTCCGTCGGGCCACCGAGACCAACAAGCAACGCTAGTGAGATTGGCAATGTTTTGATATTTTGACAGCTTCTGCTCTGTTAAGCATATAGCTCTATATAAGTTATTTTTACGTTTTGAAGATTTCCACAAAACAGAAATATGGATAATGTCTCTAATCTGTTGAAAAGATGTTTTTTAGATGTAATTTCAAAGTTCTTAAAACGGCCATGCACAATCTGTTGTAGAGTTGCTATCGGAGTGTAATTTTTTCGTAATTTCAACATTTCTAAATGCAAACACTGGAATTGTTGAGATATGTTTTGAGTATTTTATATAGACTACAATACCGGTCAGAAGTATGGTTACACAAATAAAAAAAAAATACAAACTGGAACGTATTACTGGGATTTTTGAGGCTGTGTTGATTTTTTTTAACTATATGTTTGTTGATCTTACTTGAGTCAAAGCGAGTAGTGAACTATTGGCACATTTATAATTTTGTTAGAAATTTAAATTGATCTTAACATTTTTGAACGACACTGTAAGCGGCATAGAAGAGGTGCCATATTGCTTTTCGTGTGGACTGAGGAAATAATCCCATCAAACCGCACCATTTAGTCGGTTCAACTTACAATTTTCAAATAAATTCAAAGGCGATTGAATTATGGATGAGTAGAAACAACTGTTTCACCATAAATCTCAAACCGCAAGTGGAACACTACACAACTGACGAGTGTTGTCAAAACTGTAATAGGAATTATTAACAAAATGTCATGTGTAATCATCGCCATTCATCACTTGTATTTATTTTTTCCAAATTGCCACAATACATTTCCATTTACTTTTTGGCGGTTGCTACTTAGCGTACGCATTAATAAATTTTCTATTCATATTAGTTTGTTAAATAAATGGTATCCGTAGGTTATGTTACCTACAAATAGCTTAAATTGAATCTTAACATATGATATGTAATATAAAAGTTGCGCATCAGTTATATAACTTTGAAATAACTCAATTTCAACCAATGAAGATAATTGTACCATTCAAGTATTTAACAAGTTTTTATTATTGACACATAACTTAATTTGAGCTAATCAATGAACGAAAGAAGGGTGGAACGCAATTATTAGTACTATAAGCATATTGGAAAACATCTTATAAAACCTGAAAGATGTTTTATAAGCCGCCATTTTTTGTGCTGTTTTAAATATATAAGTGTTCAAAACTAAGTAAATAATACAAGAAAAATACAACAGAACTTGTACGATAAGTGTATTTTAAACTATTATATTGCAAGCTGTGTTACTTGGGTGTTTTCCACTGATACACACCAAAGCAGATTTCATGTTCGAGTTGAAAATTTGGATTTTGTTGCGTCGGCTAGTCTGATTGTTTTTGCGCACTGCGCAGCCTCAAATTTGCCTCGGCCACAGGTCATGGTGATGGCAGGCAATCGTCCAGAATTGCGATCTTTCAATTCGGCCCTCTGCACCACCGTTGGTGCTCAGGACTTAAAGTAAGTAAGCTCTAGGTTGTCGGCTGGACATTTTACATCCTAAGGGTCATTCATGATGAATGAATTTCGGCACCGCTACCTCGATACCCATTGCAATGGTGGTACCCAGTTTCTTCTGTTGCTCTAGGTTGGACCTGGGCAGCCGTCGGAACTGTACATGGTTCATGACGTAGAGTTTTAGGTGCAATACGATCATCACCAGTTAGTGGTCAGAGTCGATATGAGCGCGAAAACGGATCCTGATCAAGAAGTATCGTAATTAAATTGGGCTTACATAGAGCGTAACGATGAGTTACATTCACTATAAAAAAGAAAGAACACTTCTTCATTCAGTTCCAAAAATTGATCCTCGTCACTTTCCCACACCGTCATCATCACCACCAGCCAGTCAGCCAGCCAGCACCCGTCACTAATGTCCGTTTAATGTAGCCGAATGAATAGAAATTCACTTGGCGCCACTTGCTATTGCTCCGACTCATCCTAGTTTTCTCCGGGCTTTATTTGGTAGGTGCCTACTTCAACCCGAATCCCGAGCACATGACTCTCCTTCTCAGCCGAGAAATTATTGGATCAACAAACAGTATATCGAAAAGTCATTATCACGCTTTTAAATACACTACCTACTTGGTGGCAAGGCGGAGAGATCGAGGCCGAGGCCGTGGCAGGTCAGGATGGTGTCAGCCGGGCGCGGCAATCGAAGCCAGTCAGCACCCTTAATGGGCTTGATCTCTCCGTTTCTTCTCCGGTCGTCCATTCTCCGCGCATTAGTTCTGGCTGCTTGAGGAGAGATGGCCGAAGCGCGATTAATCCGAACGCGACGCCAACGCCATCAATTGAGCCTCCGAAGAGTGCGCTGCCAGCGCACTGTTTTCAATTGTTAGGGCACCAAAATAGATCACCTCCCGATTGGACATGGTTCATATGCTCGGTTCGATGATTGAAGGATGTTTTGCCCTATCGGTTGCCTTCTCCTCGTGTAGAGAGTTTGTTCAAGGTTTATTATTAGTTTATTGATTTCTTTCGAAGCTGTCGGCGCAGTTCAACTCGGTCGTCGTCATCATCGTCAGGGGTTTAACGCTGGGCCACAAAAGAAGCGAAGCCTGATTATAGAGTGATGAAACGAGATTGGAAATCAATTTGCCACTTGCTTAGCGCACTCATTATACCCGCCGCAGTCCGCAGTCAGCTTTCCGCGAACCGTGTGAACATTTTGACCTGGTTGAAATTGGCCCCCTATTAGTTGGTTGTGGCGGCGGAGAGCCGCACTGATATCAGAGACTGGCCGACCGATCTGCGTCATTGGGTGATAATAGTGCTTCCCTTGCCCGTGCCAATTGCATTCGAACAACTGAATTTGAATTCACCCTCTTGGATTGCAGCCTTACAACTATACACAGTTGGCGTACTTTCCCAATGATGAAAAATTCAGGCTTATAAAAAATGTTTGCACACTCGTGGCTAACTAGTAGTTTGCCTTCTTCTAGAGCGCAATTATTGGCTGTAATTCATGTTGAGTATGCATGGTTCGCATACTGTGCAAAAAACATGTAAATGTGATAATCACGTATTATTGTAGAGCAATTCAAGTCGGTATTGATTCTCCCAAGCAAAGGTTTGTAAATATTTGAGGAATTAATATTCAACGTGAAATCTAATGGTATGCCAGATCACTTACGTGTGTTCATGTGGGGGCGAATAAACGACATGTTACTGCAGTATCAATACGTCGGGATTCAACGATTAATTCGTGAGGAGTGTAGGCCGGTTTTGGAGAGACGAAAAGAGTGGTAAATGCTGCAGCAAGGGACTCGGCAGAACGCGGAACGATACTACCACAAGCTCAATGCATCCCTCAACGACTTTGTACCACGAGGCGAAATGAAATTTTGAGAGACAATGATGGTCATAAGCACCAACACAGTTAATCCTAACTTTCAAAAATACAGATTAAATTTTAATATTCCATTTTAATATTCCATTTTTTCCCATTAATTCGGAAGATCAAGCTCCCGAAAAGTTTGCATAAGTTTTCTGGATATTCCTGCCTGAAATCACTACACAAAATTCGTTCCAAATCCGCTCCTTATGGTGCTTCCGAGGGGTTATAAAGTTTGCCGTAAATATTTCTTGTGGAATTCTTACAAAAGTCCCACCAGGAATTGCTCCAGGAGTTCCTTGGTAAGTAACTGAAAGCGTTCTTTCAGGATTATTTTCTTTGATTCTGGAAATTCCTCTGAGAATACATTTAGAAAAACATCTGGGAATTCTTCGAGAAATTTCTTTGGGAATTTTTCCAGAAATTTCTCCAGGAACTCCTTAACAAATTTCTCAAGAAATTTCTTCGGCAATTCCACCAAAAACTTCTTCGGAAATTCGTCCAGAAATTCCTCTGGAAGTTCTTCAAGAAGTCCCGTTCCTCCTCTCCTCTCCTCTTTATGGCGTAACGTCCTCACTGGGACAAAGCCTGCTTCTCAGCTTAGTGTTCAATGAGCACTTCCACAGTTATTAACTGAGAGCTTCCTCTGCCAATGACCATTTTGCATGTGTATATCGTGTGGCAGGCACGAAGATACTCTATGCCCAAGGAAGTCAAGGAAATTTCCTTTACGAAAAGATCCTGGACCGACCGGGAATCGAACCCGTCACCCTCAGCATGGTCATGCTGAATACCCGTGCGTTTACCGCCTCGGCTATATGGGCCCATGTCCCGTTATTTATCCAGATATACCACCAGAAAGTCTTCAGGCATTTTTTCTAGAAATTCCGTAGGAAATTTATCCCGAATACCTCGGAAAAAAAAATACTCTGGCAATTCCTCTAGAAGTATCTCCAAGAATTCCTCAAGAAACTTCTCCGGGAATACATCCAAAAATTCCTCCGGGAATTTGTCCAGGAGCTTTTCCGTAAATTCTCAAAGAAATAACTACGGGAATTCCTCCAGAAGTTCGGCTGAGGATTCAGCAAAATTCCTCTGAGAATTTCTTCAGATTCAAGATCTAAATTCTGCCGGGAATTCCTCCTGAGATTTCTTGAAGAATTCCTCAATAAATTTCTCAGAAAATTTCTCCTACTCCAGTAAAACTCTTCCATGAACTCTTACAGAAATTCTGTAGTGAATTCATCCAAAAACTACTCAAGGAAATCCTCCAAAAGTTCCTTCGGGAATCCCTCCAAAAATTTATTTGGGAATTCCTCCAGAAATTCTAAAGGGAATTCGCCTGGAAATTCTTCAAGATCTTTTTTGGGAATACAACTCCTCTGGTAGTACCTCAAGAAAGTCCTCCGGAAATTCTTCCGAAAATCCATCCAAAAATTCCTCTGGAAATTCCTCAAAAAATCCTCCGGGAATTCATCAAGAAATTCTTCCAAAAATTTCTTCAGAGATTCCTCCGAGTGTTCATCCAGAATTTCTCTGGGAGTTCCTCCAGAAATTCTTCTGGGAATTCGTCCAGGAAGTCCTCCGAGAGTTCATTCAGGTATTGCTCCGGGAATTCTTGAAGGTATCCCCTCCAAGCAACACGACATGTTTCTAAGCCACTAACAGCAACCTTAGTGCAATTTATTCACGATTCGTATTACGTAGATGCTATCGACTGCTTCGAATTCACAGGGGATTTTTCGGCTTTCAGTCTGTTAAGCGATTGAAACGAAAATAAATTTCTTACGCCCGACGTTTCAATTATGCCATCTTTTTCAAGGGTTAAGAATATTTTTCGATTTTTCGTCTGGAGGTTCAATCTTTGCGTGAAAACTTGTCAACATAATCTGGTTCATCAATTTCTATTGGATTTACTACACGAAACGGGAAGAAAACTGGACCCTGGACTACACTATCTTTCTTCGTCGTAAAACTATGTGCCTTAACCCTTGAAAAAGATGCCATAGCCCATTGAAACGTCGGGCGTAAGAAAGATATTTTCGTTTCAATCGCTTAACAGACTGAAAGCCGAAAAATCCCCTGTGATTCGTATTACGGACGACAGAACACAATTGCTTCTACTACGAAACCCAAAAAGCACTGATTCTGAATCGTTATGCAATTTAGTCGAGGGGTATTGATAAAAATAAATAAATAAATAAATGCCCAGACTCGAACCATGGACACCATGGGTATTAACTTCTCATCTTACATACTTCACCAAGGACTCCGTGAGAGAATTATTGTTCAATGCAGCATAAAAGCTACTGAAGTTACTTGTTACTTTATTGCGCCTTCCATGTTACAAGTTTGAGAACTGTCAAAATGGAAAGACGCGCTATCCCGAGCAGAAAAGAATAGCAACAAAATAACATATCGAGGTATTAATCTTAAATAACATTATACCTCAATATGCCTTTCAACAGGTGGACATAAGAGGCAAAATAACAAAAATGAATACAATAATTTTGTATAAATAACACCTGAAAAATAACAAGTCTTGTTATTTCAATAATGAATGCATACCATAAATTTCAAGTACTCTATTTGTTATCCAGAAGGTATGAAATAACAAAGTAATAACATTTCTTGCTATGAAATTGAACATTTTTCGATAGCTCCATGATGTAATAACAAATCTTGTTCTTCAGTTATTTTCCCTGCTAAATCAACAATACCACATCAATACCTAACTTTGCTCAAATACATCCAATTGTTATTGCGTAGAATAATATAGCAACACCAACTTCCCAAGCAACACACATGTTATATAAGAGTAACGGCATTTGACGTAATTCAAGCATTATGTCTGAATTACGTCAAATTAACTTCTATACAACCAAAACTTGCGCTGCCGTAACTCTTATAAAACATGTGTGTTGCTTGGGTTGAGATATTAGAGCAGAGGTTGCTCTTTGCACGGTATTTGTAAAGTATGCCCTTCTGCTCGGATAGTTTTCCGCAACACATTTGGAACCTGACCTGAACAAACAAACTATAGTAAGATGTTTCAAACCTGTTACATAAGGAATATTTTAGCTCCGCCTCTTCGAATCAATATCAAATATGAGGTAATTTGTGACTGTACAATATTCGGAGTTTAAATGCAACTCAACTGACAAGATGGAAGTTGCGCGTGCTTTTAGTGCAATTCATTTGGACCAAAACATAGAAAGCCACATTTTGAATGATGTTGCAGGTTCTGTTTAGGAGAGAATCTTCGAGGAATTTCTTCAGGGATCTCAAGAAAATTCCACAGATGATCCCCAAGGAATTTCTTCAAGGCTTTTTCAAGAAATTTCCTCAGAGTTTCCTCAAGGAGTTTCTTTAGGAATTCCTTAAGGATTTCTTGCAGAGAATCAATAATAATTTTCTTCAGAAAATTCACAAGAAATTCCGTCAGATATTACTCAAGGTAAACCCTTAGGGATTTCTCAAGAACTTTCCATAGACATTCTTCATGAAATTCCCTTAGGGTTTACTCAAGAAATTTCTCCGAATCCTCGCACGTATAACTCAAGGAATTTTTCACAGGGATTACTAAAAAAAAATTTCAAAGATTACTCAAGGAATTAACTCAGAGAATCCTCTATGACTTTTCTCAGAGAATCATCACGAAATTTTCTCGAATATTACTAATTGAATTCCTCCAGGGATTCCTTAAGATACTTCTTGTGGGATTTCTCAAGAAATTACGTCGTGGCTTGGACAGCGGTCGTACTTGCGTTCTGATGACCAACCGTGGTACTAACGTCAACTCTAGTTATACCATTCCCGTGTCCGACACGGTACAACCCAGAGCGACTGAAGCAACTTAATGTCACTGCTGCATACGCGCAGATTTACGAGCCTGCGTTGCCAGACGACGGCAATTTCTTCAGGAAATCCTCCGGGAGTTCCTCTAGGACATCTTCCAAAAATTCTTCCAGGAAATCCTCCAGGAATTCCACTGGAAATTTATCCAGGATTTCCTCCAGGAAATTATATACAATTTTTTTCAGGAATTCCAGAAAGACTCCCATCGGGAATTCTTTCGGGGATTCCTCCAGGAATTCCTTCGGTAATTTCTCCAGAAATTCTTTTGGGATTTTTTTCCAGAAATTCCTTCGGGTGTTTCTCCAAGGATTCCTCCGATAATTTCACTGCGAATTTCCCCTGGAGTTCTTCTATTGATTCCTCTGGGATTTTCTTCAGAAACTCCTCCAAGAATTTCTCCAGGAATCTCTCCGGGAATTTTTCCAGGTGTTCCTTCAGGAATACCTCCGGGAACGTCACCGGGAATTTCTTCAGGAGATTTCTTCTTGGAGGAATTCCTGGACAGTTCCTGAGAGAATTCCGAAATAATCTTCTCTGGATGAATTCCTGAAGGATAACCTGGAGAAATGTCCGAAAGCGCTTCTAGCATGTCAGTACTTATATATCTAAAGTTAGTTACAGTGACTATGTAAGAATCACAGGATATATTTCCGAAAGAATCGCAGGACGACTTTATGAGGAAACTACTGTAAAGGAACTGCAGGGAGTATTCTTGAAGAAATTCATGGATGGATTCCTGAATAAATCTGTGGATATACTTCTTAAAGATTTCTCGGAGATAAATTTGAAAGAATACCTGGATGACTTCTTGGAGAATTTCCTTGCTACTATATCCCTCTAAAATTATATTAAAGAATTCCAACACAAATCGCTGGAGCAATTCCTCTAGAAATCCTTTAAGTAATCCAAAAACTCTTCAGGAAATCCTGGAAAAAAATCTTGGGTGATTTCCTGAAAAAGATGATTGACGGGTTACTGAAATTTTTGAACGATCCCCTGAATAAACTTTAGAAAAGATCTCGAGAGGAATTTCTGAAGGAATCACTACATGAATTCCTGGAGTAATCCTTGAAGGAATTCTTGAAAAAAAAAAATCCCTAGAGGAATTTCTGTAGGTATGTCTGGAGTACATACTGTAGGAATCCCTGGAGGAATTTCTGAAAGTATGCCTCGAGGAATCCCTGGATGAATTCCTGGAGGAATTCTTAGAAACCGCATCAGAAATCCCTGTAAGAATTACTAGAAAAAATCACGGATGGATCCTTTGAGGTATTTCTGGACAAATTCCTGGAGAAATCCCTGGAGAAATCCCTGAAGCAATTACTAGATGAATCTCTGGAGGAAATCCTGTAGAATCTTCTGGGACAAATCCCTGGTGGAACCCCTGGAGAAATTCCTGGATGAATTTCTGAAGGAATAATTGAAGGATTTCTTGGAGGCATCCTTGTAGAAATTCCTGGACGTATGCCTTGGACAATCCCTGGATAAATTCCTAGATGAATTCCTGATGAAACCTTAGAGGAATTCTGGGAGTGACCTCTAGAAAAAATCCCGGAGCAATCCCTAGATGATTTCCTATAGCAATCCCTGGAGGAATTCTCGGATGAATTCCTATAAAAATCTCTGGAAGAATTCCTGGATTAATCCGTGGAGAAATTCCCAAAGGAATTCCTGGAGGAATCCATGAAGGAATATCTGGAAGAATCCCTGGAAGAATTCCAGGAGAAATTCCTTGAGGATTCCCTGGAGAAATTCCTGTATGAATTCCTGGAGCAAACCCTGGAAGATATCCTCAAGAAATTCCTGGATGATTCCCTAGAGGAATTCTAGGAGGACTCTCTGGAGAAATTTCAGAAGAACCCTTTTGGGAAATTCCAGAAGGAATCCTAAGAGATATTTCTACAGAAATTCTTGGAAGAATCCCTTTGCGAATTCTTGGAAAAAATTGGAGGAACCTCAGAAGAAATGCCTGATGGAACTTCTGGACAAATTCCCGTCGGAAACCCAGGAAGAATCCCTGGATACATCCCTGGAGGAATTTTTGGGGAAATCCTTGGAGGAATTGCGATGGAAATTTCCGAAGAAATTTCTGAATCAATACCTGAAGGAATGCCTGGAAGCATTTCTAAAGGAATTCCTGGGCTAATTCTAAAAAAAACTTTTTGATGAATTCCTGGAGGAAACGTTAGATAAATTTCTAGCGAAACTCTTGGAAAAATCCCTGGAGGAATCCCTGGAGCAGTTTCTAGAGAATCCTCAGCAGGAATGCCTGGAGGAACTTCTGGACAAATTCCTGTCGGAAACCTTGGAAGAATTCCTTGAGAAATCCCTAGAGGAATCATTGGAGAAACATCTGTGTCAGTGGCGTAGCCAGAAATTGTCTCTGGGAGGGGTTTTCAACGGTCAATGATATCTTTTTTGATTTGACACTTACATTTTGTAAGCAGTAAGGCGTAATTGTATTCGTAGTTTGAAAATAGCGGCGCAGCCGAAAATTTTTTTCGTCGCAAAGCGCTTTATACTGAAAATTTGTTCCACAAATTTTGGCTCTGGGGGGGGGGTTTTAACCCTAAAACCCCCCCCGTGGCTACGCCAGTGATCTGTGTAATAATTTCTGGAGGAATCCCTTTGGAAGATATTCTTGGATTTATTCATAAAGGAGATTATGGAAGAATTTCCGGTGGAATCCCTGGAAAAAATCCTGGAGGAATTCCTGCAGAAATTCCTGAAACAATTTCTGAAGGAATCCTTGGAGGATTTCCTGCAGAAATTCCTGGATGAATTGCTGTAGGAATTTCTGAAAAAAAAATCGCAGAGGAGTTCCTGGACCAATTCCCAAAGAAATTCCTGGATGAATTCCTGAAGAAATACCTGGGGTAATTCTTGGTGGAATTTCTGGAGAAGTTCCTCGAGAAATGCCTGGAGGAATATCTGAAATAATTGAAGGATAAACTGCAGGGGAAATTTCTGGGGTAATTCCTAAAGGAACCCCTGGAGGATTTCCTGGAGGATTCCTGAAAAATCCTTGAAGGAATTCCTACAGGAATCTCAGGAGGAGTTCATGCAGGAACCCCTGGAGGAATTCTTGAAATAATTCCTGGAATCCGGGAGGAATTTCTGGGAGAATTTCTGAAGGAAATTGCGGTAGTAATTTGTGTAGAAATTCCAGGAGGAACTCCAGGATCAATGTCTGGAGGAATTTTTAAAGGAATTCCTGGGGTAATGCAGAAGAAACCTCTTGAAGAGTTCCTGAAGGAATCTTCAGAGAAATTTCTAGAGAAATTCTTGAAGAATCCCTGTGGAAATTCTTGGAAAAAAGGAGGAGGAATCCCTTAAGCAATTTTGGGAGAAACCTCAGGAGGAATGCCTGGAGCAACTTCTGGACAGATTTCTGTCGGAAACCCAGGAAGAATTCCTGGAGGAACTTCTGGACAAAATCATGGCGGAATCTTAGGAGGAATTCCTGGAGAAATCCATAGAGGAATTCTTGGGGCAATTCTGTGGAACTATCCCTCGGAGAATACCTGGAGGAATCCTTGAATTAATACCTGGAGGAATACACCAGGTATTCTTCAGGGATTCCTCTGAGGATTCTTGCAGAGATTCCTCCAGGAATTCCTCCGATGATTCCTCGAGTATTTCTTCCAGAAATTCCTCCAAGACTTCCTCCTGGAATTCCTCCAGAAATTGCTACAACAATTCCTTCTGGAATTCCTCGGGAAATTCCTCCTAGAATTTCTCCAGATATTCATCTGGAAATTCCTCTAGGAATTTCTTCAGAAATTTCTCCAAGGATTCCTTCCAAAACTCCTTCAGAGATTCCTTCTTCTTCTTCTTCTTCTTGGCGTAACGTCCTCATTGGGACAAAGCCTGCTTCTCAGCTTAGTGTTCTATGAGCACTTCCACAGTTATTAACTGAGAGCTTCCTCTGCCAATGACCATTTTGCATGCGTATATCGTGTGGCAGGCACGAAGATACTCTATGCCCAAGGAAGTCAAGGAAATTTCCTTTACGAAAAGATCCTGGACCGACCGGGAATCGAACCCGTCACCCTCAGCATGGTCATGCTGAATACCCGTGCGTTTACCGCCTCGGCTATATGGGCCCTCTAACTAACTAACTAACTAACCTACTATAATGTGTCCAAAATACAAACAAAAATAAGCTGAATCAGATGTAAGGCAACCAAAAAATCGCAGTGGGTGAATGAAAAATCGTTGTGTACTATTTGAAAACGGACGTTTACACTACGTTAGTGTGTTTTTCAATGCATTTCAATTGATTCACGTATCAGGATCCGTAGACATTAGAACGCCATAGAGAAAAGTGCTGAAATATACGGCAATATTAAAAAAGCACACCAGAAACGTCTTCACATAAAAACGTTTCATTGATAACTCAAACGTGTTAACAAGTTTGTTTGTCTGAGGCAAATAGCTTTAATAAATTGCGTAATCCAACCGAAAAAAGTTAATCAACGAGTCTGAGGGGTGAATTGTAGCATTCCGTAGATTCTTCTTTAGCAAGTTGCCGCAAAAGATGCAGCTTTTTGCATCGTTCATAACCATAAATTACCCATTGCGACCGGCATTTACTGCTGCTCGGCTGCTCGTGTGGTATGAGTATCCAAAGCTAGCTAGCGCTAGTAATAGTCGCAAGTCATGTCCCATGATGCACATCGTAACCCCCTCTTTGGCTGCCTATACCTAGCGCGGGGAAGTCGGTCGTCGTCATCGTCATCATCTTTACGGCGTGGCGTATCTAAACCCGTATGTAATGTGCAACCTACAATAACTCAACCTGTCAGTAAGCCAACTGATTGGTAGGTACTTACCCCATAGTCGCCTCACAGTCGAAGCGCGCAGTTTGTTTTGTAATTAATAATTACTCATCCTTCTAAATATCATAATCATGTGATGCATTTAGATAATCATCATCGAACGAGCGAACGAACGAACGTCTCTGCCAGTAGGTAAGTAAGTAACTGAACAGATATGGAGGGATGGATGTCCTCTTGTCGCGAAGGTGCAGACTTGCTAGCATTGACTTTGTGTGACTACGAGCATGTGTAAAGGTATTTGTTTCGCGTTGTGCTTCTTCGGAGCATTTGTCGACGTTTTGTTACAATAATTGTTTGCCTCTTCACGAGTGGGTGATGATAGTAAATGTTGTTACTAGGGATGTGATTATCTCTGGAAAAGTTTCATTTGGATAGGGTTTTGCCCTTGAAGATTAACATTGTGTTTCTAGTTTACAATCTACAAGCTGCATTTAATGCAAGAAAAATCTTGATTGTTCGATAATTGATATTTACAAGGAATCCTGATTGTGGGATTCATCTAGTTCTGCCGGTAACCGCACAGTTGACTAGCAATGAGACATGCCGTATAAAGCTTGAGATCCTAGGACTGAGCAAAGTCCGTTGACCGAACTTTAGAGAATACAGATTGGCGTCGGGTCAAATTCTGCTATACTCTGGCCTACGAGGTGAACACGATCCTCGCCACCGTGGAGTTGGTTTCCTGCTCAGCGCTCACGCCCACGCTGCGCTCATGAAGTAGGAACCTATTAATGAGAGAATAATTGTGGCCAGATTCAGAACACGGGTTCGAAACCTTACCATGATCCAATGTTACGCGCCAACCGATGCTGCCGAAATACAAAGAGAACTTTTACAGCCAACTGAATGCTGTCATGAACAAGATCCTCATGGACGACTTCAACGCGAAGGTTGGTTCCAACAACTCGGACTATGAGCACGTCATGGGACGCTATGATCTCAGAGAAATAAGCGAGAACGGAGAATTGTTTGAAGAGTTTTGTGGTAACAATGACATGGTATTTGGGGGATTACTCTTTCTGCATCGACCAGTGCACAAAGTGGCATGGGTTTCCCGTGATGGCGTCACGGAAAATCAAATCGACCACATCTGCATCAGTCGAAAATGGAGACGGAGCCTTCTTGATGTGCGGAACAAACGTATCGTACGTACCGTAAACCAGTGAGAATAATTTGGATGAGCTACGCACGCAGAAAAAAGCAGTGGATCACAGATGACAACTGTCAAGCACAATGGGCTCAAACAGCGTTCTGAAAAGAGCAATGTGATAGCACATAAAGCGTAAAGAGAGCCTATAGCTCTTTACCACAGCGGGTCAAGAACAACAGAACGTCCTGAAGATTCAGGTTTCTGAAGTCAGTTTCACTTAATAAGTGTTTTCCGAGTACTCGGAAACACTGTTGCGCAATAACTGGACAGTTACATATCAAATGATACGAAGTTACATAATCGGATTCACAGTTATCACATGCAAATTAATCAGCTTGCTGAATATTCGCCATGTGATAGCTGTAGAGGGTCTTGCCCGGGATTTCCCGGGACAAAAATCCCGGGAAATCTTGGGATCTGAAAAATTTCAAATCCCGGGAATTTCTGCAATTCCCGGGTTTCCCTGAATTTAAAAAATGGCAATAGCGTTTTGCTTACTATTCACACAAAACGTTTTTCATCAATGTTTCCATTTTGCATTCGATTCCACACTATTTGGCAGGTCCAGTGGTCATCTTTTTCTACGGAAATCAAGTTTTTGATGGGAATCCTTGTGCATATGCTACTGATTTGGTGGGAAATTAGAGAGTGGATTCAGAGGATTTATTTGCTGGAAATTTTCTTGCAACAATTCTCCAGAAAATCTGATGCTGGGAGCTAGATTCCTAGAGTACTAGGAAGTTGAATTAAAAAAAAATCCCTTCAGAAAAATGTATTGATATTTTCGTAATATGAGCAATCACTTAAAGCATACCCAACAGAATTATGGCGAAGAGTCGCTCACATAAATCTAGAAAACTTGTAAAGAATTCCTCACGAAACTTCTACAGGACTTTATTATGTAATCCTTGGAATATTATAAATGTCTATGTATTTTTTTTTTCAACTTTCAACATACGAATGCAAAAATGGTTTATTGGCATAGGAAGTATTCAGCTTTAAACTGTACATGACTCGATAAATAAAAGCCTCCTCAAGAAATGATGAATACTGTGAAATAAGAATAATAAAAAGATAATGATTTCTTTCAAAAACAACACGAAAATAACTGAAGATTCCTAAAGGATGATTTTTTTTCCAAATATATAGTAAATAAGATCAGTGAAGCTTCTGGATGAAATTATCAAAGTCGAAATTAGAAACGTTTGAAGGTAGAAAAGAATCTCTTATGTATTTCATAAAAAATTTTTTTGAAAGAACTATTGAAGGTTCTTCGAAGAAATTATTTTAAAGATTCTTCGAAGAAAATCTCAAATTTGCTGGAATAACAAATGCAGAGGCCACTTGGATCAATGACATAATTTCACCATAAATTCCGTGGAGTCTTAGTTAATTAGTTCTTATAGGAACGAAAACATAGTTTGAAATGAGTTAAAAGATTTCGACGACAATTTCAAATTGAATTCCATCCAGAACATGTTCATGCCTTACATGCTTAAAATGTATTAGGACTTTTAGCTTTTTTTTTGCAAAATTTCATCTTTTTCGCGAAATCAAACAATTGAATAATCAAAACAATATAGGGGAACTTACATATTTTTGGCTGTTTCGTTCTCTTCGTCAAGCGGGTTTTTTCGATACCTGTTGAACTCAGAGTTGGCTTTCAGGCAATTTGGTCCACAAAAACCCTCCATGACGAAGAGAACAAACCTGCCGATAGTACCCTTCGTCACCCTATATAGAAATTTCCGGGATTTTTCCCGGGATTTCCAGGGATTTGAAATTTAAAAATCCCGAATCCCGGGCTTTTTTCAGTCCGGGAAACAAGACCCTCTAGATAGCTGAGTTGGCAGTGGCCAGTCAATGCTTTGACCAGCATGCTGCAATTTTGCTTTGACAGATTTGTTAGATACTTCGCCACCCCAAGAAATGGCTCAGTACCGTAAACCGGGGTCAAATTGATCAACGGGGTGAAATTGATCATTCGGGTACTACATTGCAATTCCATACTAGGAACTCTTAAGCGTCGTAATGATCTTAAACTATTTACTTCATCTGATCCGTAGATGTCTAGAGATGAGTGAAAACTTTTATTATTTTAGAAAAAAGTTAGTTTTGCTTTATTTTTTTTAGGAATTTGAATGTATTTCTCATTTAGCTGAAATAATTGAAACTAAACAATCGATTGCTAATAGAACTTCCCGTAAATTCTCTGTTTTAACATTTTTGCGATGCCTTGGTTGGGAAGTTATGTAGCTATTCTGAACTTGAAATAGTAAATCAAAAGTTCAATTTATGATGAAATAGTCATTTATTGTGATAGAAATCACTTATTTCAAATGAAATTGCCTACCTTTAGGCGTTTAAGAGGAAATTTTAAAATTTTATTTTGCATTTACTTAATTAAATTCACTAGTTATAATAATTTAAACGCTTTATTCGGTTTTAGAAGAGCAAAATTAAGTGGAGAAGGAAATTTTCCTTTCCAACCGATGCATAATTGTATACTGATCAATTTCGCCCCAAAGTGGCATTTCCAATTTTTCGATTTTTGGAGTTATTTAACTAAAAGTTTAAATTTGTTGAACAACATTCTAGTACATGGTTCCATGTAGATCCACAGGGTACTGGTTTTACAGAAATTCTTTTGGCAATATTTGAATTGCCATTAATGTTATGCGCAAAAGTTGTTTTAAAGTGATCAATTTGACCCCGGATTACGGTACAATACATTTTTGTTTGACGCCATGACTCCAAACTATTCCAGTATTGTTTGTGCTGATTGGCAGCCCAGATGTCAATCTGAAGCTTTACCCAACACTTGGATACCCGAATAATTGGCTCAGGGCCAAAGAAGTCATGTGATGCTCCAGTGCGAGCTAACTCAGCAGCCAATTCATTTCCAGCGATGGAGGAATGGCCAGGTAGGGTATCGCGCCACTTGAGCGGCACGGTCGCGTCAGAATACCCATTTTTTCATTGCTATCTCTGTCGCTCTTCAAGAGGCCCTATTTAAAAATACCCATTTTCAAGTTGGGCCGCCCAACTTGAAAATGGGTATTTTTAAATGGGGCCTCTTGAAGAGCGACAGAGATAGCAATGAAAAAATGGGTATTCTGACGCGAGCGTGGGTGGCTTCTATATTCGTCTGTTTTCTACTATACACAGCTAGTTTCGATTACCGACTTCGGCAAATTTTTACTGGGGTTTTGAACTGCTGATCACCCAGTAGTTTTTTCGTTACCGAACTAACCCAGTAAATTGGAAAATCGTGCAGTTGTCAAAATATACCGAAAAAGTCAGTACATTTTGTGAGAAGCTTTTACTGGCTTTCTCAGTAAATTTCTTGTTTATGTTGTTTTACCGAATTCCCCGCTTTCCCTTAAGGTTCGACCCAGCTCTCCGATCTTCCAAGTTCATACAATGCCATTTTGGATTGATGTTCATTGCGCTTTTTCTTTTATCACTAAGTTGAATGGAAAATCAGCGACGGATGGAAAGGATGGGATAAACATTTAAATACGGGATTGATCCATCAAAGGTTCAATGTTTTTCGGTGAGAATTTGTCAGCCTTGATGCAAGCGACACTGTACGCAGTGACATAAAGCTTAACGAATGCATCTGAAAAACCTCATAAGAGAAGCCTCACAATCAGTTTCACGAGACCGTGGTTCCATACGAAATTGATGCCGTTCGCTGATTTCTCATTACTTACCTAGAACTGCGATTCCTATTTTGCTTTAGTCAAATTTTGCTGCTGCCGCTGCTGCTGGATTCTATCTTCATCGTTTGACAGTTGTTTGGAGGGTCAGTGCGATGTTTTGATTTTCTTTTACAAAAACTCAGTAAAATTTTATCAATTACCGAAAATCGGTTCTGGTGTTTACTGGCTTTTGGCTCATTTCGGCAAACGATCATGTTTACCGTATAATCAGTTATTCTCTTTACCGTACTCAGTGAAATGCAAATAATTCTACTGAATATAGGTATCTTTGCATGAAAAAGACTGAAGAGTCGCAATTTTATTGAATTACGATTCGAGTACAGTAAAGAAAACTACCGAACACTTAAAACCAAAATAAGTGTGTAACTCAGTCAATTTTGAACCAATTGACTTGAAATGTTGTACACGGGTAGATACTATACATATCTCACCACATTCCAAAAGTTGTGTCAATTGGTTCAAATTTGACTGAGTTATAGTGGAAAACCGATGAATATAGAAGCCACCGCCCAAGTGACGCGATTCCCTACCCACTCAAAGTGAACAGCGTTTGCTGAATTCAACTTCTCGATTTGAGTTCGACAAGCGATAGAGTTGGCCTAAGCAAGTGCTGTAATAGCAACCTGGCTATCTGAGCAGTAGGATAATACTTTGCCCGTTACGTTCTGCGGAAGTGCTGATTGCACTTCGCACGCATGAGCCAAGATTTCGGCCTGAAAAACGGTGCTGTGTACCAAGTGAGTAAGACTGATACAGCCTTAGCTCACGAGAATATACACCAGCACGTGGTCTCCAGTTAGCCTAGTGGTTAAGGCTATGGATCGCCAATCCGGAGACGGCGGGTTCGATTCCCGTTCCAATCGGGAAAATTTTCTCGACTCCCTGGGCATAGCGTATCATTGTACTTGCATCACAATATACAAATTTATGCAATGGCAGGCGAAAAAAGTTCTTCAATTAATAACTGTGGAAGTGCTCAAAGAACACTAAGTTGAAGCGAGGCAGGCGACGTCGAGCCATAAAGAAGAAGAAGAAGAAGACGATGCCGTCTGAAATACTTCTCTCCAGATATCCAGATCCACTCTTCCCGGGAAGGGAATTTCGTTGAAAATATCCTATACGGAAAATTACAAGCAATTATAAGATCACTTGGAGTTAGTTCCAATTTGTCCCAATTCATCAAATGCGGAAACAACGAGGTGTGTGTTGAACTGCGGTCCACAGGAGTTTCCTCTTCTAAACCGAGTGCCCATAGGCGGTAAGTGCAAGAAAGTGCTTCTTCTTTGAGATGAATGTGTACTGGGGAAACGTCAAAGAGAACTTCGAGCGCTGCCGGGAGTTGAAGAGAACGCTCCAGACATCGCCATAAGGCACTCCTTTGCAGATGGCCTAACTTTGATTGGATCGTTCTCATTTCGCCCTTTTGCCACCACACAAGACATCCATAGACCAATATTGGACGAACAACAGTTGTGTGAATCCATTTGTTATTTTTGGGTTTCAGTCCTCAAGTTGTACCAAAGGTATAATGTTGCATCAACATTATAACAAACTAAGTACTACTTTTTAAAATGTTATGTATAGCTAATTATATTTTTGGATAGTGTTTAATGCGTAAATTGTTCATTGTATGGCGTCAAAACAATACACATATTTTTAAGATGCTACAATATAGGAACTACAGTGACCCACAGTTTTTTTATTATTTCTTTTGAATTTCCCTCTTGAGAGTTTCGCCAGAGAATCAAAAAAGGATTCTTCAAGTAATTCTTGACAAATTCCTTTAACGAATCCATAAGAATTTCTTTCAAGGATGTTTTTGTTAATTTGCAAATCTCTCCTAATGATTTATTCAAGTATACCATAATGGGTCCTTTTAAATATTTATCCAGGTATTCAATCAAATATTTATCTAAGAATACTTTCAAAAAATGCTCACAGGCTACCTTTAGAAACTTCTCAATAGTTTCTAAAGAATTCTTTCTCGACTTTCTTGTATAACTTCGTGCCCCACAATATACAAATACAAAATAGTCATTGGAAGAGAAAGCTCTTGGTTAATAACTGCGAAATTGCTAATAAAACACTAAGCTGGCACGCTTTCCAGAAACTCCACCAAGAACTCTTTCTGAAAATTTCACATATACTGTTCCAGGAATTCCTCCCAAGTTTACTTTAGAAATGCCTCATTTGGCAATTTCTTCATGGATTATGTCAGGAACTCTTCCAAAGGAAGAAGGAATTCTGAGGAACTCCACCAAGGACTGTTTCAGGAACTTCTCCTAGAATTCCTTTAGAAATTCTTTCATAATGTACTTTATGCATTGCTCCCTCAATTATTCCGGGATTCCCTCAATTATTCCGGGATCCTTTTTAAAATGTCTTCAAGGATTTTATATGAAATTTCTCCAAATATTTCTTTAAAAATTCCGTCAGCAAGATTGCAGCAGTAATTCCTTAAAGTTTTCCTCCAGAAACTCTTCAAAGGCTTTCCTCAACGATTCCTTCGAGGATTTTATAAGGGCCAGTAGTAAATAATTGATTTGAGGACCAGCCTCATAGATCATCTGTGTATACCCAGCTGCCGATCGAAATGGCTATGATAAATTGAAAGCAAGTCAGAAATACACTACCGCCATTACCGGTACTTCGTATGACCAAATGAAGCTTGGTTTTTTCTGTTCGAGTAAATAAAATGTTTAGTTCATCCGCGAAACGTGAAGTTTTATGTAGCGACCAACTTCCCGAACGCTCTATGAGCTTTTAAAATTCCTTAATGAAATTCTGCAATAATTTGTGGTGGATTTTCCTATAAAATTGTCCGCCATTTGAACACCATCCCAAGTAACACAACTAGTATTATAATAGTTTAAAATTCACGTTTCATACATAGTCGGTTGTTCATTTCCTGTATTATTAACTTAATACTGAACACTTATATAAGCAAAACAGCGCAAATAATGGCGGCTTATAAAACATCTTAGGGCCGATTTCTTCACCTCGGCTTAACGCGTAAGCCAGGCTTACCCATACAGTTAAACCTGGCTTAACGCCTAAGCCAGGGTGAAGAAATCGGCCCTTACAAGTTATTTAAGATGAATCCTAATACACTTATAATCCTCCAAATATACGTCCGAACCAACTCTCTAATATTGATCAGATGAAATTGAGTTATTTGTCAGTTATAAAACTTGCATATAACACATATAACACAATTTCATTTATGAGTTGAAATTCAGATATTTTCCAGTAAAACATATCTATAGAAAGCTGTTATCGTGCGTACTATCTTTATTGTTGTAATTAAGCTATTTGAAAGTTATATAACTTGAAGGTGCCATATATATACCATATATCCAGTCCCTTAGGAAACCTGACTGTATGCAAAGCGTGACAACGTCGAAAGCAGAACAAAAAAAACAAAACAAATATTTCTTTTTCTGAATAAATGCAATAAGTAACTTCAACATGAACTGCTTCGCAAGACATGAAGTCGATGATGTCTGAATATTTGGATAAAAATTCAACAAATGGGATAGACTCAGTAGTAGTATCACTACTTTACTGGCGCCTCAAGATTTATGGTGAAACATATAATTATAGCCACTCATAATTCATGCGCCATTGTATTGAATTAAAAAACGTAACATCAATCAGTCATACTATTCTGTTTTGTTGATTTTTTTCTAATCAAGACCGAAAAAGCTATATGGCAGTTTGTTCATTTAGTTTACAGTGCTGTTCAAAATATTGTGAATGCTTTTGGAAATTCTAATCATAAATAAAACTGAACCCTTGACCCGGAATAGACTTCTAATGGGTCATAGTCAAGATTTATTAAATTTAGAAAGCGTTTTTTCAAAGATGAATAAACACATTAAGGAAAACAAATGTGTCATTTCGTTTCATATTTATGTTATTGTACTCATATTTTTTTCAGTACTGTAATTAGAACCATTTTTCTATTAAAATGAAGGTAGCAGAACACACAAATCTTTTATTTTGATTCAGAACAAGTTCAAATTTCTTCAAAATAACATCTATTGAGCCACTCTACAACATAATCTTGTTATTACATTTATAATACGTTTAAATAACATATTTTCAACATTCTCACTTATTTGTTTGTTTTGTGATAATCATTAAAACTCCAAAATAACTGTAATTACAGCTACTTGGTTGATCTGTCATTCTGTCAAAATAAAAATAATACAAATGACGAGCCATTACTGGATGCTGAAAATTGTTCTGAATTTAGAAAAATTTCGGTGAAATGTGAAATGTGAAATGTGTACAGTGTACGATTCATGATTACGCAGCCGATTAGCCCCTTGTTTGGAATAACCTGTGTGTTTGGTGAATTGGCTGGCAGCCCGGAGAAACACCATATCAGATCGGGACGAAAACATGGTGAACATTGTTGGCGGATTTTTTGCGATTCGGTTCTGGCTGCTGTTTTGCATTACCTACTAAAACGCCTAGCGCTCTGGCCGGATGCTTCCCTGATTTGTGTATGTTAACCCTGTTTGGACAGGGATGGTAATCACGGCCGCTGCTTTTAGAACAACTTGGAGGCGAGGTAGATGCTAGCTAAGCTTTTCCTGGAAGATCAGCTGTTTATCGAGCTGTTGGAACCATTGAAGCTTGACTGGTACCCGGTTCGGCTTAGGATCAGTTTTTATATCATGCTGAATTAGTAAATTTTGTTAATTGGTTAATTTTTCTCTGAGGATTTAATATTTTCTGTAGGCAGATTTATCCCCGCCACATTTGGAGTATGGGGTAGCCTTTGGAGTGAAACAGATAATCGAGTAAATGCAGTATGTCAGCAGCATGGTTAATCAATAAACTGCGAATTGTAACGTAAACATTGGTTACTGTCAATATTAGATGGTAATTGGTGTTGTATATCTGCAGATTCTACATATTTTTTCAAGCTTTAGAGCCAAAGATATTATTTTGCCAGTAATCAGCACCTAACAGAAATTAAGCTTAAAAATAACACTTGATGTTTTTCAATCCTCTAATAGTACGTTTATAAAACATTTTTTTATTTTTTTATTGCCTTTCTCGTACACTAAGTGTACTGGAAAGGCTATATGTTCACTCCAAAAACGACTTTTTGATAGAAGGCTCGGAGGGTCAAGTCACATATACCAATCAACCCAGCTCGACGAATTGAGGTGATGTCTGTGTGTGTGTATGTGTGTGTGTGTGTATGTGTGTGTGTGTGTATGTGTGTGTACAAATAAACTCACATCACTTTTTGGCAATAAACCTCAACCGATTTTAATGACCGACGGTTCATTCGACGCGGAATCTGGTCCCATTGTTTCCTATTGAAAATGGTTCGGATCGGTCCAGCCGTTCCGGAGTTATGGCCATTTACGTGTTCCGGACCAGTACCCTTGGAAGTGGCCATACATAAAAATGGTACAAACACATACATGCGACACATCAAACTGCGGCATTTTGGATAACCTGATGAACAGTCAGCAAGAAAACAGTCTCAGACCATATCTGAACCGGTAGTGTTCCGGAACCGGTTCCGGGAGTCCCACCGGAAGTGGCCAAATATGAAAGTGAACCAAATCCATGCATGCGACACATCAAATTGTGGCATTTTGGAAAACCTGATGAACAATCAGCAAGAAAACAGTCTCAGACCATATCTGAACCGGTAGTGTTCCGGAACCGATTCCGGGAGTCCCGCCGGAAGTGGCCAAATATAAAAGTGAACCAAATCCATGCATGCGACACATCAAATTGCGGCATTTTGGATAACCTGATGAACAGTCAGCAAGAAAACAGTCTCAGACCATATCTGAACCGGTAGTGTTCCGGAACCAGTTCCGGGAGTCCCGCAGGAAGTGGCCAAATATAAATGTGAACCAAATCCATGCATGCGATATATCAAAGCGCGACTTTTTTGATAACCCAATGAAAGGTTGGCATAAAAAAGACTCAGACCATATCTGAACCGGCAGTGTATCGGAACCGGTTCCGGATGTCCCGCTGGAAGTGGTCATATATAAAAGTGATCCAAACCCATGCATGCGGCACATCAAACTACGGCATTTTCGATGAGCAGTCAGCAAGAAAACAATCTCAGGCCTTATATGAACCGGTAGTGTTTCAGAACCGGTTCAGGGTGTTCCGCCGGAAGTGGCCGTATATAAAAGTTGACAAAACTCTTGCATGCGGCAAATCAAATCACGGCTTTTTCGACAATTTGATGACCGGTTATTGAGGAAGTAGGCTAAGACCACATTATGGACTGTCAGTCTTGCCAAACTAGTTCCCTCCGAAAGCGGCTAAATATAAAATTGAACCAAACCCATGGCTTTTTTGATAACCTAATAAACTTTAGCAAGCAAATAGGCTCAGACTATTTAAGAGACTATCGGTAGTGTTTCGCAACCGGTTCCAGGCCGGAAGTGACACCAAACCCATGCATGCGATACCTCAAATCACGGCTTTTTAGGTAACATGATGAACAGTTGCAAGAAAATAGACGCAAGCCATATCAGTGTGTTACGGAACCGATTACGGGTGTCCCGCCAGAAATGGTCAAATGTAAAGAGAACCAATACATGCGACATATCAATGACTTATTCAGTAACAAGATAAACGGTTAATCAACAAATAATCTCAGACCATATTTGGGAGAACCGGTAGTGTTCCAGAACTGGTGACAAGACGAGTAACGCGTCGGAAGTGGTAAAATATAGAAAGGAACTAAACCATAGCGGCGTTTTTGATAATCTGATGAACAGTCAACAAGAAAATAGTCTCAGGCCACAGTAGTTCGGAATCGGTTGCGGGTTTGATTTGATAGAAGTGAACCAAAACCATGCATGGGATACATAAAATCGTGGCATTTTCAAAAATTTACCGAACGGTTAGCAAGAAAATAGCCTCAAATCACATCAATTTCCGGCTTTTCAGGTCACGTGATGAACAGTTGACAAAAACATAGTCTAAGACCATATTTGAGACAACCGGAATCAGTTCCAGGTATCCCGCCGGAAGTAGTCAAACGTAAAATTTAACCAAACCCATGCAAGCTGCACATCAAATAGCGGAATTATAAAGGTTAACAAAATACATTTCAAAGCGATAAATCAAATTGTGGCTTTTTTGATAGCATGTAAACGTTGGGTAAGATTATAAATGAAGAAATGATCAAAGTCTTCATATATGCGAGAGAACGAAATCGTGACCAAAGCGATCTCTTCAAACCACACCATTTCAGATTCCTGCGGTGTAAATGTATAGTATAAAAATATAATTTAATCGCGTCAACCTTATACAGTTTTTCAATCTCCAATCTCCTTATGCTTCTAAAATTACTGCTCACATTTTGGGTGCGGCTGGTTGAGCCCTCACTCTTCTCATTGCGATTGAAATTTGAATGGAAAATTTACATTTTCTGCATTTTCCTCGTAGGAAGATCAAATTTTACATGAATCGTGTTACCAATGATAATAAAATATAGCCTAAAGTATGCTGAAATAAACATTGGCGAAGATCACAAAGTGATCTGTGATTGTAAATAAAGTAAACCTTCTTCACGCATTCCCGAGCAGAAAACTATAACAAGTGAATAACAAATCGAGTTATTTAATCTTAAATACCAGCATACCTTGATATGCCCTCCATTAGGTGGGAATAACAGGCAAAATAACAAAAACGAATACCATAATTTTGTATAAAGACAACCTAGACAATAACAAATCTGGTTATTTCAATAATGAATGCATACCTAACACTTATAACATACTGCCGAGGGCTGTGAATGTTATGCAAAAGGTATTCCATAACAAAGAAATAACAACTCTTACTATTAACTTGTGTATTTGTTCGGTAGCTCAACTAGTTATCAATTAGGTATTTGATAACAAAGAAATAACAACCCTAATTATCAAATTGGGCATTTTCTAGATAGCTCATTTTGTTATTAAGCCGGTATTCAATAACAAAAGCAACTTAAACTATTTGTTCGATAGCTTAATTTGTTATCAAGTAGGTATTCCATAAGAAAGAAAATAACTCTTATTATTAAATTATACAACCAAGCATTTCCCACAACCAAAGAACATAATCAAATAAGTTAGCGTAGAGAACTACATAATAAGGTTGGATTATTATACAAGTATGGTTACACTTTTTGGTCATGAATCGCTAGGTTGCGATGCAATCTAGCGTCTAAGTGTAAAAAGTTCGATTAAATTTGCATTTTATCACTTTAATTTACTGAAGAGAGAGTCGATGAAGAGGACTCGCTCATGTTACTTTCATCCTTATTATAACTCAATCTAGAATTTACCTAGCCTTAGATTAGTTCAAATCGACAAAGATTTTTAAGGGCCTACTAACTGAATTGATTGATTTCTCTTCGACGATTCTCCCTCTTTAACTTGATCAAAACAAACAAAATCAATATTCTTTTTGTTTCTAGAGCAAAATGTAGTCGTCGTCTTCGCATTTCAACCAAAAAAAATTTGGAAAACTTAATACACATTCTGTAATAACACAAAGAGAGGATCGATGAAGAGAAATCGAAAATGTAAGTTAGGCCCTAATGAAGAATCAGTGTCGAAATCTACTTAATAACTTTGTAAATATTACTGGCTAGATGAGTAGCAAAATTATATAACTCTCAATTTTCCTACTTTTCCAGCCTATAACATTTACATAAGTTTAAACAATAAAGCATTACTCACCAGAACCCATCAGAAGAATAGTCATCATATAACATCCGGTCGCCAGGTTGGTCAAAGGTCCGTTTCTTTTCCGCACCGCGTCCGGTATTAGGAGTGCAGGAGTGGGAACACGGAATTGTACGTCGTGACGTCCACATCCCGCATCAAACTAATACACACGCTGGTATTCACGTTTCGTACTGGGGTGAGGTTTTGGACTCACCCATGCATTATGGGGCACTGGTTCCGGTAACGGAAGTTCACGCTTGTTGCCTGGGAGTTTTCCGTGATATCCTGGGGTGCACTCTTGGTACCCGAGTCCTTTATAAAATTGCACCATCCGCAAGATGATAGCTGAGAAATTATCGCCACGAAGTTGACCAGTTAAAAATTGAAGAAAAAAAAGCCCACGGTGACGACCTGAAAGGGGAGAAACACAGCAATCAATTCTTATGATAGGGGCATATAGATCCAATTACTCTCCCATTTGATGACGATTTTCATGGTAAAACTGCTCACGTTTCTTGATTGCTAACACAATCAGCTGACTTCAAATATTTTCAGAATCTTTTCAATGAAATATAAAAATTGCTTAGATCTCAGTAAAATAGCTATTTTATGATTACCAAATGATTACTCAGCTGCGTGGATCTCAGAAAAAGAATGAAAAAGTGTTGATATTGCGGCAATCTGAATTAGGTATACAAACAACAATATTAACATTAACATGTTGATGATGATGTACCGGGGCTGGTTAGGGGAATATTTGTAAATACATAAAAAGAAAATCGTGTTAAGTACTGTTCCTTTGGATTCCACTAAGAATTTGCATCCTTTGACAGATAAGTCGTCAAAGTATAAAAAAAGTTTCCCTTCCCCTGGCTAGGGCGTTTTACAGCCTTCCCAACCAAGGCCTCTAACGAAAAGGCACAATAATAAACCCATCCCACCCAGCAAACAACTATAACAACTTTTAGTTAATGAAACGTAAATCTGTCTCATGAGTGACTCACCTGGACTGCCAGCTATTCCCTAGTCTTGCCAACCGGGATTTGGCAGTCTCCGTCCTGGTGCACGACACAGACACCAGGAATCAGAACGATGGGGGTTTTACCAGCCTCTCCGTCGTATTTTTCGGCACCTACTTCCAGGGTGCAGGGGTTAGATTCCCACCGATTTCTCCTTTGTCGAGGATTTCGGGAGCCTCCTCCTCCTACGACAACAACACAGCATTGAAACACACTCGATGAAATTTGAAAGTCAGTCGCGGCCCGGCGACCCAGTCCAGGGTTCGCGGGGTGGGATCAAAACACTACGGAAAATCGCCCCGTGTATGGGGACGATCCACACAAAAACATCCCCGGCAACAGCATCCCCCGTGTTGGCAAACCACGGTTCCAGAAGTGGCCGAAATGCGCTGCTCCAGCTCCATCGTTTCCTCCGATGCTGGGAAAACTCCAGCGATCTTCCCACGCGTGCATTTTTGCACCACTCGTTCCGCTTAGCTAAATCCCACGACGATTTTCTTCTGGAACGACCTCCGCACAGCAACCGACACGAATGGGCTCCTGCAAAGTGCACAGGCACGGAGAGTTAATTCAATTAGTATAGGTATCACACTGTTTTTTTTTACGATCAGAGCATAATTAAGGTACTAAGGGGTTCACTATTGGTTAAAATACCCTATAATTATCACGATAGAAACCAACTTCCAGCGCACGGGAAGGTACTGCTGTCCCTGGGATGTGATAAACTTACCTCTTGAGCTTGTTCCGGAATACATCTTTTGCACTTCACCATGGTCACTCTTCCGTGGCAAAACGCGGGGGAAACCGACCGTACAAATCGGAATTCAATCCGTTTTTTATGCGCTAAATGAAAATCTTTTGGCACGAACAACAAAATAACGTTTTTTCAGCACATCAACACGATTTGTTTTGGTGCGCTTTTGACCGTTCTTGACAGAGCGCAATACACTGAAACAAAAGTTCTTCTAAATTCAATAGGTTTTATTTATTAAGATTATATACTTACACGGAGAAATCAAACTATCTAATTTTTGGGTCGATTTTACTCAAAGCTGAGTATATCGAATAAACTAGTTACCCAAAATTAGGTTGTTTTCCCTCTTTCCCCCACTGATGTTGTCAAAAACAAACAGAGATACGTCTACCCAATGGGGGTCCTTGAGCCCAATAAGCCAATTTTGAGTAAATGTAGGTATACTCAAATTTGGGTTGAATGAGGGGGGGTCTTGGGTTGAATTTACCTACTCTTAAGTATATTTTTTTTGCTGGAGGTAAATGAACACGTTTTCTCGTTCAATGGATATGTTCATTCAGCCGCACCAACTGAACGAACTGTCGGACACCAAGGCCATGATTCTCTCACGCATTGATCGAAGTCGGTTGTAAACATTGCGGCGCTCAATCACTTTGCGATAATTTTCGCAGAAGATTGTTGAGTGCGTTCATTTTGATCGAATCAATCCGATCCAAAAGTTCTTGTTGATGTAGCAATTAGGCAGCAACCGAAGGCATTTTTCACGTTTCCAATTGCATTCGAAGCACTCTGTTTTCGCATTTGTGGAACTCTAATCAGTTGTATTTTGAATTAAATAAAAGTCGTGGGGATGTTAGATAAAATAAGGGAAGGAGGGGGAATTGCCACTATAGGTTCGTATAAGTCCACCCAGAGATGCACACCAGAATTTTCACTCGAATCCACCTGAATCCCGAGTGCCCCTAGAAGCCAAATATCAAATCATAAATTCCCGCATAGAAAAATACAATTTGCCATACGGTCCAAACAATAATTTGCTTCTAACTGGTGAGGTAACTTTATCTCAAAAAGTTGTTTTTAAGTTGAGCAAGTAGTGACAATTTGTCATAGTGGCACGGCATTGTTGAATGATAAGGGAATAAAAACTAGTATCGAATGGTTGCAATGTAGGTTCATTATATATCTTATTGTTAGTTTTTATGTTTGAGCAGCACACTCACACCTATACATTTTACTATTCATAAATTTTATTCAACAATATGGCATACAGTAGTATGCATTGTATTTGTGAGCGGTTGCTTCATTTGTCGTCTAACTATTTACAAGAGCGTATTTCCCAAGCGCAACCGTTTGTGAATATTTACGTAAATTTTCAATTTACATTTCGTTACTTCGCTACATATCCTGTTTACTGGGTGACGCGCTATTATTTTTCATTATTTGCATTGAAGTTTTTTTTCAGCATGAAATTAGTGGAGGACAAATTGGTAAAATGTTGTTGATTATTTTTGTTGTTTGGTTTTTGATAATTTCATCATTTTTCCAAATTACTCGGATAAGCCATTTTCAAAAGGTATGCTACTTTTGCTCACCGCGCCGCAGGAGCAAAAAATCAACAAACTGAACTTGTCACCATCGCCGCAACCAGCATCCTGCGGATTTTCTTCTGAACGGAACGTCCGGACCTGAGAAAACCCGAGAACTGCGGACAGCAATTCCAAGAGCAGTTCAGCATCGGACTGGAAGCAATATAATCTTGAAGGTAAGTAATTTAGTAACTTTTTCTTGTTCAGAATGTTTTCAATGAGTGAAGACCGCATGTTTTGTTGTTTTCAGGTTCCCAAAAACGGAGCTGAAAAGTTGATGAACCGAGGCAATCAAGCGGCGCAGGAGTGTCGCTTGAATGCAAAAGTAAACAGCCGGATGTGATGTACGTGGGTATGTAGACAGCTCGGATCTAGGCTCGGATGGAGACTCAGGAACGAAGCTTTGGCGACAGTATGAGGTGCACCAAGGCGAAGCTACTCCGGCACCCGGTTCAGGTTACCTATTTGGATTATGCTGTTGAACGGGGAGTTGGAGCATACCTCAACTGCTACCGAATGTATTGAATTCCGTTTAGATTCAGTGGCTACAGCTGGAAGTGGCAATGTTAATATTACACTTGAATTTCTGTTATAAGTGATTTTTCTATAAGTTTATTTTCATTAATAGTCGGTTAGAAGCAGGGTTAGAAGTCATCCATGTAGAACGCCACGCTAGGAGGAGGGGGAGATCTTTGTGAAGGCGTGGCAAACAATGTGTTATGCATAGAAAATTTAATAACCCTTATACCTAAAGGAAGGAGGGATGTTAGCTTATAAGATTTTCATTTTATCCAATATTTTACCTGTTATCAATATATAATCGGAAATTTTTTTGTTTTTACTTAGTTTTCATATCCCAAGTAATTTACTCTTTTATAGTTACTGTTTCCGCAAAAATCTTATTTCAGTCAAAATTGAAACGATTGTTCTGACATACATTACCATTTGCTGATAAAAAATGAATTATTTTATTGTTTGCGAAAACAGTGTCTATAAAACAGTAAATTACTTGAGTATTAAATATTTACATAGTTAAAACAGAATCTAACAATACAGTATACTGTTCATTTCAGTATATAGAACAATACATCAACTGTCTTTCTTATTGTTAAAATTTTCTACCAAACTTATTGTTGAACAGCTTTGAAACACTTTGACTTACAATTATCGTTGCAAAAAATGGATAATATGTCGACACTATGACAAACAGTTTTGCGAAAATTTTGTTCGAGAAAAATGCTGATTTTTTATTGTAACCTAACTTAACCGCCTATTCGCCATATTGTGATTTGGCCCATTACAATATACCAAATGGGTTATTACAATATGCTCACACTACCACTTAGTGTGATGACGAATTACATGCGATATTGTTCGGGCATTGTAGCAAATTGTTGTGAGCAATATGCGAGATAGTGTGCTTACAGTCTACAACTATGCGGGTTATAACACTTTTCCATTATTAACAATCGGGATAATTGACTGGCATTTGATCATTAAATTTACACCAACCCCAGCATCAGTCAAGGAGGCTCTCCGACGTCTGATGACCGGCACATATCATTCAAGTGTGCCCCAGCTACCAAGCATAAGTGGTGGCGTTGTAGGTTAAACGCTTTGTCCATCATTGATGACGTCAAACCCGACATAAACCTGTCATTGACCTGTTTTTATTTTGGCCACCTAACCCAACATTGACCCATCCGTTTTCGACCTGACTTTGACCCGACATACGATATTTATTTAGTTATGCGGAAGTTTGATGCCCTGATTGCTCAGCTAGTCACATAAAAACAATTCTTTCAAATGACGACGAATAGCCTCCTATTTTATGGATGCTCTGGTTGACTGAAATCATTTTAAGATGACAAGCAGCAAACCTGAGTGAAAAGATTTGTTGGTTACTGGTCAAATGGATGAGATAGCTTTTTGCAACACTCAGGGGTGCTAACAAATAAAACATTTTGTTCCACGTATAAGAAAAATCAGCATATTTGTAGTTCCGTGTCAAAACTTGAGCAAACCATAGCTAATATCTCTTGACAAAATTGTTTAAAAATCAGCGTTTTCATGATCAATTATAAGCTACAGAGTGTATTTCGATTGATTAATGTGATAATTTTGAAAATCGGTCGATAAATGGCTGAACACTGTGCTTCCGAAAATTATCAGACTGCGATAGAAATTGATTCGATCAAGACACAAAACATGAAGGACGCAATCGGGTCGGAAAACGATAATGAATTACCGATTGTCATACACGACTCTATCAGTCCATAACAAAAACATGCGATGATGACCACTCGTTAAAATGACAGCAGTGCAAGATCACTCAATATTCATTCACAGTTTGAGTTACTGTACCGGTTTTTAAACACAAAGGTGATGCCAGACCTCTTTCTGTGTGTGTTGATTGAGAGGGGAAAGAGTGGTTACTGATCGGGTTTTGAACTGAGTGAAAACATCCTTGCCTAGTGTGAGTTTAATCGATATACTCAAATTTGGCTTATTGGGCGGAACTATGGGATTGCGTCAAAAGAACTCAATTTTGGGTAGTTTGGCGGTTCCGTGTATGATTTATGTTTGGAACGCGAACGTCCATAAATTACGTCACAATTTGAAGGGGGAGGGTCAACATAATGTGGCGATCCATATAAAAAAATTTAGGGGGGGGGGGTTGAAAATATACTATTGTAGCGAGACGTGATTGATGGACGATCATGACGACTTGTTGAACCTTCTTCTTCTTCTTAGGAAACGTTTACAAATTACGTACAACTTCTGGAGGAGGGAAGGGTCTAGGAAAGTACGACAGTACTTGTATTAGGTATTCGCCCCCAAAACGACGATTCGACCGCTTGGGAGTGTTGTCGTCGTCGTGATGATGCTTCCCGAAAGCAATGTCAAATTCGTTCGGGGTTTCAAAACATTGCAAAGAAATTCATTATTTTTACAGTTAGATTGAGATTTACGAGTAAATGAGTGTGATCCGAAGGTATAACTGTTTATTCTGAGCATAACAGTATTTTTTACGGCAGTGAAAACTATTTAGAAGTACGATATTTCTGGGTCTGAAAATCGTTCAGGCGAAGTGGATAGCAAATCTAACCTAGAATATCCTACAATTCTAACCTCAACTCCTCACTTGCACAAGCAGGATCTCATTTTCCACGTAAATGGTGGAACAAAATGCAAAACTAGTGTACGTGCGACCGAGGGAATTGAAAGTTCTACCATTCCCACTTAAAAAAATTGTCGAATGTGGGTTGTAAGTAGGAAAAATAAAATAATTCCCCCAACAGATTATGTTGATAGGTATGTAAAAAAAAGTAAACATCATCAGTTCGGTTGTTGCGCTACCGAAACAAAGATGGGTAACAGTATGTTTTGTTTTGCTCTTGAAAGCCAATAGCAAAATATCGTGGCAGAGGGAGGGGGGGGGGTGGGGTCTAGAAATCTCAAAAAACGATGGACGTAATAAATGAATCTTCCTTTGGCGTAAAGTCTAACTGCACAGTGGCTGATTTCGTGATTTATGGGCGCGTAATGGATAGGGTGAGTGTGTGTTAATAAAAGCGCGTTATCGTAGTAAAAAAATTCGCGAAAACACCGCGAAGCCAGGCACGAAGCTAAACGTGATAGTTGAAAAGCTATTAATTAGGCGCGCCGAAAGGACAAAATCAGCCACTGTGGGAGGACAAACCCTGCTTCTTAGCTTTTTTTCCTAATTTACATATTAAATATTGGAATGGAATATATAGTAGATGATCATTGATTGATTGATTTGTCTTTATTTAAGAGACTTTCAGCCCTTGGCTGATTCGTCTCTTGATGATCATCAACAACAATCACAATGACTACTTTCAACTAGTGAGTTTGTAATATAGTTCGTGGCAACCTGGTAACAACGTGCAGCGAGATCTCAATACCTTAAATCTTGAATAGGTACCTTTTTCATCGAAAAATTCATTGATCGGTAATTTCTAACACTTTTAGGACAACAATTTAGAAAATCTGAAAATTTTAGATTAAAAAACGGTACAAATTAAGTTTGAAATTGTATTTAACTGTCGAAACAATGCTAGACAGTTGAACGAGAAATTGTTTATTGGGTAATAGCAAAACTTGTTCTTCACTTATTATCACTGCTAAATCAACAAATATCAAACCAATACCAGCCTCTGTTCGAATACCTCAAATTGTTATTGGAATGTTATTCTAAAATTTCATATGATAACGTCGCAATAACAAGTTTTGGTATAAGAGCAAAGGTTGATATTGATGTGGTATTCACTAGGTATTGCCTTCTGCTCGGGTTAGCTGACGCTCGCCTCGCTGACGTAGTGGATGGAATGGGGTCACAATGACCCCAATACACGACTAGGGTTAAGGTGGTCAAGCAGTCAACTAAGAGGTCTGATCTTTTTCTGCTCTGTTTTGTTGTTAAACATAACATCGGAATATGTATCATCAATAAGTTTCGAAAATCGATGATGGCTTTGTTAAAATTGTTGCTAGTGTAAAGTGTTTTCAGGATTCAGGAACATTTTGGCTAATGTCGAAGAAAAGTTTATGAGTACATATTCGACGAGAAAGGCACTATCACCACTAGGTGGATTAATCTGGGTTTTTTCAAAGATGTTTTCTGTGTTACTTGGTATAGGACTTCTGAACAACTTTGCTGAAGACATATAACACAGCGTAACAAAATTTAACTTTTGGTTTGTCTCAAGCGCAAACTTATGTGTCTCTGACAGATTTTGGGCCGCTGAATCCGAATCCGAATCCAGGCTCAGATTTGCTCCAGCACGTCACAATTTTGAGCTATACCTCAATTTATAGGGCAAAATATGCGATTTTGGGCTTTTTCGACTGCAAGCCATTATGCATGGAAATATTTTTTTCAACCAATCAAAGCATAAATTGGTCAATTAACATCTAAATTAACGACTCATGCAAAATATTTCGTTTTACCAAATCAAATTTGATAGAATCAAGCATTTTATGTCAGTATGTAAGCTTGCATGCAACTTTTGGAGGGTGACTTGTATGGGAAATATCGTACCTAACATAAATCGCTTAAAACTATCAAATTGGATTTGGTAAAACAAAATATTTTGCATGAGTCGTTTTTTTAGATCTTAATTGGCCAATTTATGCTTTGATTGGTTGAAAAAAAAAATCCATGCTTAATGGCTTGCAGTCAAAAATGCCCAAAATCGCATATTTTGCCCTATAAATTGAGGTATAGCTCAAAATTGTGACGCGCTGGAGAAAATCTGAGCCCGGATTCGGATTCAGCGGCCCAAAATCTGTCAGAGACACATAAGTTTGCGCTTGAGACAAACCAAAATTTATTTTTTTTAACCCTGTCTGTGTAATAGACGACCCCCAACCCGAGCAGAGTCTGACAGCAAATCGAAAACTAATTTTGATGTTGTGATATTGCAAATTATGATTACTCAGGTTGATGTCGTTTTGGTCGTTTTAACGGTTAAAACATCAAAAATGAGAGCAGAAAAATGTTCCTGTGAGAGCAAGTTGAAAACAATTCCTGCTATCAGTGATGGCAAATTGATTACTGTTTTTGCTATCAGTGCGAAAAAATGGAAAAATCGTTGAATTTAGAGTTTTTTCGAATAATATGGAAACCTAAATGCAATACGTTAATTGCACTGATGGTATATCATTAGAGGCTTTATACAAAGTCGCCTATAAGTTTTGAAATGACTTAAAAACTTAAACATTTGTAATTATTGTAAATGACAGCAAAACGATATCAAAATTTGAAATCAAAATTAATCAAGTCAATCTGATATCAAAATATGATATCAATTTGCTGCTGATTACAAATCATGTTTTCGATTTGCTATCATTTTGTTGTTAGACTTTGCTCGGGAATCGGACTGGAAGAGGCATTGGCGTATCTAGGATTTTTTCCTAGGGGTGCCTTGGGGGTGCCAGTTTCAGTGGCTTCTAGGTTGTTTTACTTCTTTTTCGTAAAAGGAAATACCGAACCATTATCATTTTTTTTCATGAAATAATGATATACTGCGTAGCGGAAAAAATAGCACGCAAATTTGAACGCTCTATATTTTTTAAAACCGAAACATTGTACAAATTTAACACATTCCCCGCCATGTGAGGGGTTTAAAAACTTGATAACTTGATTGCGTATAATACATGGAATTTGTACACTCAGTAGCAAAAAAAAAACAAGCTGAATTTTTCTCCCAAAATCCATCATATTCAATCTGCTGCAACTTTGGCAATTATCAATATTTTTGGCTGAAATTTTTACCAATTCATCATCAATATATTGATAATGTATGGTCAAAATTTCAAATTGATAGAAATTATATATTTTGAGTTATAACAATTTGTATGAAAAAATCCAGTTTTGGACATACATTTTCCAAAAAATCGTATTTCAGTAAAAATTTTAAGTAGCTTCATGAAAATTTCACTGCAGTGTCAGTAAATATAGGAAATGTTGTGGTCAAAATTTGAAATGTTTTCATCCAGTGGTTTGGGCCACAGAAATCGTCAAAGTTGAAGTACCAGTGTGGGTGCCTACAGTGTTAAAGCGCCGATCTAGCGAATACGGAGTCATGGGTTCGAATCCCACCAGAACGCGATTTTTTTCACAAATTTCATCTCTCAATTCGTCAATTAGCAACATTTCGTACCTTCAAATTACAAGTTTTTCCAGTATGTTACATGTTGGTCATTAAAAAAATGTGATTTGGCTAGAACCGCCAAAATATCAGTTCAGTCGCAATGATAGTGATCTGAAGTGCAGGACAGTATCAAGTCGTTGCTTGACATTGTCGTCCTGATATTGTTAGGCCTGCAGTGAGAGTGACGGTAGTGCAACATCAGTAGTCAACTGACATGACTGATATTATGTAACTCTGTTCGTTTGTCTAAGAGTAATAGATTCTTTTCTACATTATAAAAAAAAATCAAAATTTTCAATGTTTGTTGTCTGTGATTTATTTTTCATCAAATTCTGTGTCTGTCTCTCTAAGTTTGTCACTGGTTTTGTTTTCTACATCTGATAGCAAAAAAGAATGGTCCACTACACGAATTTATACTGGCCTGCTTACTCTCGCAGAAAATTTGACGTTTGAGTGGTGCCGCCACCTCTATAAATTCGAGCAGTAATCCATTGAAGTGTCAAATATTTTATGTTCTTGTTATAATTTCCCCGTGTGCTGCGTCTGGTTGGCTAGTCACCGGACAGACAAACAGGGCTATTATATGTATGATGATGATGATGAATGAATAAATACTAGACTTTTGATTCTTGAGATTTTTTGGTTCCTTTTTCAGTCGTGATTTGAATGGCGATCTATGTCTCTTTTCTTGCCAACAATCATCAAGTTCATGTTAATTTTTGCCTAAAGGAAGATACCTCATTTACTAAAATCACCAACTTCCTACGTCTGGAGACGATAATTATTTATTTTAAAATTGATTTCCGTACCCAACGTATTACCAAGAGCAGTGGCAATATTTCACGTTAATCGATTTATCGCTAACGTCCCATCACCATCCAGATGATTCCAGTCCGTACCGTAGCTATCTCGTCATTTTCCTGATCCCGGTGGCCTCGGAAGAGGCCTCGAAGGGGGAGGAAGACATCGTTTTTCCAACAGAACAGATAATAAAATTCACCAAACCGCCCTCAACTAATGAATTTGATAATGACGACGCTCTGCGAAAGCCGGTCCATTTCGCCCCCTCGGGGAAAAGATTTTCAAATCAAAATTGAATGAAATTTTTATTTCATTATCCGGCTGCTTGTTGCGATCCGCCCGTCACCCCCTTCCCCTTTCCCCGGGGAAGACCTCCCATCGAGCCATCTAACGATCAACTGTAACGACATCAACACTCTGATTGAAATTTATCCCTCTTGATTCCCATCTCATCTCTGATTCATGCCGCTTTTCCTTCGGTTCCCTTCACCGACCGGCGGTGTGGTGGGTGATGGTTGATGCTCGTCTCTATAAATCGGCGCAAGAGGGTGACGCGGAAGTGAGGTAACAGAATCCGCTCCTGCTAATGATGTTATTTTTATTGCCGTAAAGACCGACCGGGGGTGGTTGGTTCACGTTGAGTCGAGTGCGTTATGTCGAGAGATTTCCTGCTGCCGGAAAATGGGGGTGCCGGATTTTCCCTCTCTGGGTGCGTATCGGAGTCGTCGTCGTCGACGCCGGATTTGTAGTCATCACCCACCATTATTCCGGGGCCCACACAATTGACAGTAGCTTAGCACTGGTTTATAGGCAACAATATTGCCGTGTGGTTGTTCTGGGGATTTGGTGGTGAAGGCATAGTGGGAGAATTTTTCGTATATACTTATGTTGCATATCGAGATCATTGCAGAATCTTTGTTTGTTTTAATTCAGATGCAGAACAGTTTGTCAATTACCTACATAAAAAAAAATTGCAGAAGACATTCTATAAGGAAAAAAATATCTACCTGATTTCTTTTACTTTGTTTCATTCATTCAGTTCATGGCTGTCAATCTCGGTCACGCCCAAAGCTCCCCAGACCTTTTTCCACTTGATCCACCCACTTTGCACGCTGCCCTACAGGGCATCTTGTCTAGGCTCGGATCTCTTGCGAACGTTAGTTTTGCAGGGTTGTTGCCCGGCATTCCCATAACATAACATTCTCCCGACTCCCTCTGATGATGCATTTTAGTATTTCACGTCTTACGTTACAGTCTACCTGTATTAAGTATGCGAGGTAGACGAAGGCCTCCATCACCTTGAAAGTGTCCCCGTCTAAGGTAATACTGCTGACTACGCTTGCCTTTCCGTTCACGATTACACCTGCCAGCATGTACCTCGTTTTTGACGCGTTTATCATTCGACCAGTGTACCAGTCCGACCTTTATTGTTTAACGTTTCAGGCGGGTGTACACTGTACAGCCCTGCCACCGTTCCAAAAGTTTTTGCAATACATAATGTCCATGTCATCCACGAAAGTGACAAATTGGTCAGATTTCGTAAAAATCGTTCCCCGGCTGTTGAGCCCAGCTCGTTGCATAATACCTTCTATGGCTATGTTGATCAGCAGACATGAGAGTCCATCATCTTGTCGAGATTCGAACGAACTATGCAGATCGCTCGAAATCCTTACGCAGTATTTTACACCGTCCATCGTCGCTTTAATCAGTCTAGTGAGCTTCCTGGAGAAGCCGTTCTCGTCCATGATTTTCCATAGCTCTGTGCGGTTGATACTGTCGTACGCCGCCTTGAAGTCGATGAACAAGTGGTGAGTTTGGACCTGATATTTGCGACATTTTTGGAGGATTTGCCGCACGGTGAAGGTCTAGTCCGTTGCTAGTAACCGAAAATACGTAGCTTTTTTGTATTTTGTATAAGTTCTACATGTTTTTGCACAAGTTTCACCGTTTTGCTAATAATCAAAAGTTTTCACTGATCCTTTACATACAATGTATTACTACCCATCATAGTCTGTTGGTGTTTTGATCCCAGAGCTATTCTAAGGCCTTGGAGGTGCTCCGGAGTTTGTGTCAAAAATCCAATATTCAAAACCAAATGTTATACACGATGAATGATCACGGAACATAGTCTGCAGTACTCAAAAAGCCTCAAGGCTCCCCTAGTATTTTCATGGTACATGAATTGGGTGGTCTAGGTCATCCAAACTACTCTGGAATTCATTTACTCAAGAAACTATAGTAATAAGACCTTCAAGCTCTACAAGCTCTACTCTTGTATATCTTTACTTTATCGATGTAATTCTTTCATGATTATTTCTGTTGTATCTCATCATATTTTGAGTATCTTTTTGTGTTAGTTATGCATTCACTGACATACAAATGATCTTTATTGTATTTTGAATTGTCAGAAATAATCCAAGAATTCCACCAGGTGTTCCTCGGAAATTCATCGTGATGTTCTTCGAGAATACATTTACGAGTTGCTAGGAAATGCCACCAGGACTTCCCGTAAAATCTGCCACGAGCTTCCGGCAGTTTATTTGAAATTTCTACAGGAGCTATTCTTGAATTCCATAGGACTTCCTAAGGAATTACTTCCAGAACCTTTCAAAAAACCCTGCAGGAGTTCCTCGGGAATTCCTCCAAGCATTCCTTGGGAATTTCTCCGGGAGTTCCCCGAGGATTTCTCGGGAGTACTCAAAGGATTTCTCCAGGAGTTCCTTGAAACTGCCAATTCATTTAGGAGCACATCAAGGGATTTTTTCAGAAATTCTCCCACGGTGTCCTCCAGGAATTGTTCCACAAATCAATCCTGGAATTTCTCCTGCCAACCGGAGTTCTCCAGGAATTCAATCAGTTGTTCCTACAAGAATTCTTCCTGGAATTCCTTCTGAATAAACTTCAGGATATACTCCAGGATATATTCCAGAAATTCCTCCAGTAAATATTCCAGGAATTCTTGCAGGAGTTATACCAAGAATTCCTCCAGAGATTTCTTCAGGAACTATTCTAGGAATTACTACAGGAATTCCTCTAGGAATTCTTCCGAGAAATACTCCAGGAACTCTTACAAGAAATATTCCGGGAATTCATACAGGAATTTCTATAGAAATTTCTGTAGGAATTATTACAGGAATTTCACCAGGAATTTCTTCAAAAAATTGTTCAATAAATTGTTGAAGAAATTCCTGGAGTACATTTGTGTCCTGGAGTAATTTGTGAAGAAATTTTAAAGGAATTTCCTGGGGAAATTCTTAGAGAAATTCCTGAAGGATTTCCTTGAGGAGTTCCTCCTGTGGAGGAACTTGTGAAGTTATTTTTTAATTTTAATTTTCCGGAGCGATTTCTGAAATATTTCCTGGAGTATTTCCTATAAAAATTCGTGGAGTAACTCTTGGAGATATTTCTAAAACAATTCCTGCAGGAATTTACGTGAGAAATTCCTAAAGTATTTCCCGGAACGATTCCTGGAGGATTTCTTGAAATAACTGCAATAATTTTTGGAGGAATTGCAGAAGGCATTCCTGGAGCAATATATGGAGGAATTCCTGTAGTTATTCCTACAGCAATTCCTGTAGGAATCACTGCAGTTATATTTGATTGAATAATTCTTGAAAGAATTCCTGGAATTATTCTTGTAGGAATTCCTGGAGTATTTCCCCGAAAAAAATGTTTAGGAATTCCTGTAATAATTCCAAATGGAATTCCTAGAGTAATTCCTGGAGAAATTCCTAGAAGAATTCCCGGAGGAATTCCTAGAGTAACTCCAGAAGAAATTTCTGAAGTATTTGCTGGAGGAATCTCAGGAATATATTCTGGAGTAAATCCTAGAGCATCTCCTGAAGTATATCCAGGAATTCCTGGAGTAATTCCTTGAGTAATGACTGATGGAACTGGAAGCATTTCTGAAGGAATCACTGTGAGAGAATTCCTGGAAGAACCTCTGTTGGAGCTGCTGGAGAAATTCCGGTATAGATTTGTGGAGGAATTCCTGGAGAATTTCGTTCGACATTTGGTGGGCGCTGAACTTTTCATTCGTCGATCTGATTCCTCTTCCAGGTCGATCTGAGCGGTTAAGATTAACGGCCTGACCTAGGATAATGATGACCTTGATTTCGTGGCTTGGGCAGCGGTCGTACTCGGGTTCGAGCTGCGTGTAGAATCCGTCCTTGCCACCATCAGTATTTCCACAGTGCGGAGTGTGCACGTAGATTATGCGCCCATCACTATAAAAACTATTCTCAACTAGCGTGTATTTCCGGAGCTCTGGTATACGGTATGATTACCTGCAAAAGGGCCCATATAGCCGAGGCGGTAAACGCACGGGTATTCAGCATGACCATGCTGAGGGTGACGGGTTCGATTCCCGGTCGGTCCAGGATCTTTTCGTAAAGGAAATTTCCTTGACTTCCTTGGGCATAGAGTATCTTCGTGCCTGCCACACGATATACACATGCAAAATGGTCATTGGCAGAGGAAACTCTCAGTTAATAACTGTGGAAGTGCTCATAGAACACTAAGCTGAGAAGCAGGCTTGGTCCCAATGAGGACGTTACGCCAAGAAGAGAGAGAGAGACCTGTAAACGTCTAACACATCTCCTGCAGCGCTACAATGGCGAACCCGTGGTCCTTCAGCTTATCGGCAAGTATGCGGGTGCTCCCGATGAAATTGAGGTCGTAGCCTCGTCGTTGATTATTCGGCTAGCTTAGCTAAACATCAACCCCCTGGTTTACTGTCTGATGGGGTTCGGTTCAGTATGTATGCCGAAGCCTATGCCGAAGCAAATCCCTGTCTGCATAGGACCAAAATTTCCACCAGGGTTGGTTACTCAATTTTCCCAAAGGTTTCTGAAATTCCGGCCGGTTCCAACTAGGAAGTAGGGATCGGAGTTGCATGGAAATAAGCTGAATGACTTTACAAGATGTCTTAACCGCGTTTCTAGGCCGTGCCACCGAGCGCAGCAATTTATAACCTCCCCAGACATTCCATAATCTACTTCCTCTTGTAGAATTAGCGTAAGTTAAAATACACAGTAATGACAGTTAAATAAAAAATAATTCCTATGCTAATGAGTCACCGGTGAACATGGGTGACTTATCCGCATACGAATCTGCAACCCCTCTGAAGATAGCACGACACGAGTCCCGCATGCGTCCTTCACTTGTCAGCCAGATTTTATAGAGGCCCTTATCCCAGGGCTGTTGTCTAACAATGGGAAGTTGTCAAGGTAAGATCGTGCCGCTGGACTACTAAATGGTCCATCTCCACACTTCACAGTCTATACTTGTACCAGTAGTAGCATTCCACACGCTACCAGCAGAGAAGCTACTGTTGTAGTCTTGGAAGCACCGGAACAGTTCCTAAAGGCTTCATTGTACTGAGGTTCTAAAATTTTCAACATCGCGCTGCTACGTCTACTTTACAATTCAGATCCGCACAGTATGCTACCCAGACAGCCAATTTACACGTATAATGAAGTTTATGTTCATGTTATACGTACTTTTATGCGGTAAAGTTACATCGCATAAGATGCAGTAAAAGTGCCTTATGCGTACAATAGTGGAGGCGCTATACGTGTAATGACGGAAAAATAATAACGCTATATGACTTCAGGCGATATCTTATGCGATGCATGGTGTGCACTATTGCGACGTAATATAGCATCTTATGCGACTTAATAATATTCAAAAAAAACAATTCTTGTCACCTCAGTATCGAGCTAAGAACCTTTAAATTTTCAAGCCACACTTCACATTGAACACCAAACACTACTTATGAATCACACTAATTAAATGTCATGACCTTCTAACTCACCTCAGTGTTGGTATGCACTTGGTTTCCCTGCGCTGTACGTGTTCGGCAGGCTATCTGGAGCTCAAAATGACGAAACGTGATTTCCCGCACAGTTATCACTATCTCTCTCTTGCTAGCACCACTTATTGTAAATTATCAGGTCATCCAAACAAAAATGATGACTTTATAACCTGTTTTGTAACCATAATTATGACTGTAAACTTTCTTGCAGCTTTTTGGCACTCCAACAGCACCTCTTTCATTGTTATCACATATCACATCGCAATATACCAACGTTAACGATTCTAGTTTATGCGAGTTTGCATGCACATTTTGACGAGTTTACATATACTTTTATGCGATTTAGTTTGTACACCAATGCGAGTTTCACTGACATAATAAAAAAAAAGTACCAAGCGAATTCGTATAATCATCGCAGTGCGCAATTATGCGAATTCAATTGACACTTTGCGAGTCCGCTCGAACTCTTTTGCGAATAAGCAAAGTTCGTCGCAATAAAACATCAGAATATCGTCTACTACTATGTAGTTATACATTATAAAAGTTAATTTGCACTCTTATATGATTTTACCAGATTCATCGTAATAAGTTCAAAAAATAACATTATATGCGATGAAAATTGTCCCTCAGCCGTATATATATATATATGTATATATGCGATAGTGAGTTAAAATAGCACTTTATACGATGTGCAGCATACATCCTTATGCAATTTCTGGTTGTCTGGGTAGGTACATACATCACCAAAGCTACTTTAGTCAAAGTACCACCAGAAGCTTCAGAGAAGCGTCCATTCAGGACTCGAAGTGTTTTCACCTCGCGCACGGCCTTCATGCTCACCGATACTGACGAGAGGAAATGCTGTGAGAATGGTTAAAGTAGGTCAAACGCGTAACAGGAGGCTTCAGGGGCATTTTCCGGGGAGTTTCGAAAGGTCTCAGTGCTTTACATAGGGTCCCAGAGAATTAGGAGGTATTTGGGGAAGTTTCAGAGGATTTTCAGGCGGTTATGTAGGCGTTTTCGAAGGTTTCGAAGGGTCTAAAGTGTGTTACGTGCAGTCCGAAGGGGGTTTTGGTGATACTTCAAGAAGTTTCAGATAGGTTTAAACGAGTATCAGAGGTTTCATGGACGTTTTTGGGAGCTTAGTAGGGTCTCGAGTGAGTTACAGGAGGTCCAAGGAAGTTTTCGGAGATATTTCATGAAGAATCAGAGGATTTTCCTCGAATTTCGGAGCTAGTATTTTTGGAAGTTTCCGAACTTATAATGTGCATTACAGGGGTTCCGGGTGGTTTCAGCGATTTACAAGCCAATTCACGATGTTTCAGAGGATTTTTAGTGGGCTTCAGAGGTGTATTGGGGGATTCCGTAGAATCGAGGGGGTTTAAGAGGGCCTACATTTTTAGAAAATCCTTTTTTGATTCCTGCTCTCGTGTGTGCTTCTGATGGATTCCAGGGGTGTTTCAAAGCGATTCATTTATGTTTCCAAGGGAATTCGGGAAATTCCAGACTGATTACGCTCGAAAATCCGATGACCTATACTCAAGGGAGATCTTTGAGATTCTCAAATAAACATTGAACTCAAAACTTGACAGCACATAGTTGCAGGAGGCTGTGCAGTGTGCAAGCATGAATTTCTTTTGGATGAAGATTCAACGACTTATGATCAAAACAGTTCCTAGAGAACCTTGAATAGTCCCAACCCCGTTCATTTCTCATACTTGAACACGCCCTACACTCCCCTTACATCGACTTGCTATTTCTTTCCCGTACACCAACCTTTTTCCTAATCAGTATTGCAACTGATCTGAACACAACATTTTACATTAAGGTAATGTTATCTAAACAGATTTTACCTAAAATGGATTCTACCTAAATGGAGGTTCCAGTGTACATTGAAAAACATCATCACGAAAAGTATTGAGATTTCATTATTGATATTATTCCTTTACATGTATTGGAAAAACAACAACAAAGTTTATCCTCACTTTACCTATGGTATAACTTTTTTCACAGACGTTGGATCACTTTGCGGTCTTCGACAAAGTTGTTTGGCATATAGTCACCTACAATAATACCAAAGGTTTTGATTATTAAACGCTTACACTGCCACCTAGCGGCAAAATTCGAAAACTTGAAATTTCTGCATACATTTGGCCAAGTTTTCCCATACAAACTTCAAGCGTTTTGAACGCCCCCTTAGGCTCAACCGAATTCGCTGAAATCTTGAACGTAGCTTCTGGGAGCCCAAAACAACTGATTTAGGAGGTAAGACTTGGCATTTTCGAAATTTTTGTTTTTCATATAAGCGTGGGCCACCCTACTGAGTGTAGATAGGTCAAATGATACTACATCTACGTGTTAGTTCTCATTTTACGTTTTTCTTAAACAACGGTGAAGGTCAGATTTGTTTTCTAAGAACGTTTCCGCGCCATAGCCGCACCGGAATGCGAGTTGTTATAGTTGGATTCGTTCATGCTTTTCCAGCTCTGATTACCGATGACAATTACTTATCCGCTCGAGTGTTTTCCTCGTGCAGCTTAGTAAAGTTATTGGCCAGAATGCCTTCGTCATAATCTTGTCCTTCCCCTCTTTGGCAGTGCTGTCGTGGTAAAATCGGAGCTCAAGGTTTCCAAACCTCAGCACCCCCTGTCTGGTGCTGTACCCAAGAATTTGGCTTCTGTATTGCGCCTAGTTAAATAAGAACTTTTTTCTCTGTAATTATTGCAGAAGGGGCTTTCTTGCAGCAATTCCTTTCATGAGTTCAGCAAGAATTCCTCCAGACTTGCTACAGAAGCTCCTGCATGTATTATGTATTTCTTCAAGCATTTCTCAAGGAATTTATCCTAGAATATTATCAGGTTTTCCTTTTCTTCGGCATTTCTCCAGAAATTCCTAGAAAAAAACTCAAAACAAAAACCTGTAGATTTTTTTTCGGGTTTCTCCAGCAATTCTTGCATTGATTTTTTAAAATATGCAGCTTCAGCAGCATTTTTCCCAAAGATAATGGGAGATTCTATTTGAGAATCATCTAGGGCTCTTTTAATCGATTAAGTGTAATTAGATTTGTATCTTTTTAATCCACTCTCTAATGCTCATCCGTTGTATATTACAATTGGATAACTGACACTGAGGAAGATTACTCGGAGTAGTCAAATTACGCATATCTGTCCAAGGATAAGCATTAGAGGGTGAAATAAAAAGGTTGTTGTTGTTGTTGTTGTTGTTTGTTTATTACCAGGGATTTTAACCTTTTATGGGTCATTTATCCCGGGAATAAAAAGGTACAAATCTGAATACACTGATTAAAAGAGAATATCCTGCAGAAACTCTTTAAGAAATTATTTTTGGAATTCCTGCAGAGGTTCCTTCAAGTGTGTACTTGTCCAGGGTCGCATTCTTTAAAGTTTCTTCCAGATTATGGTTTCTCGAAGGATTCTCCAAGCAATTTCTGCAGAAATTACTACATAATATATGCCTTGGCTTTGTTCAAGGATTTTTCTTGGAATACCTACACCAGGTTCTCCAGTTCTTCCAAATGTGCTTTTTTTATAGATTCCTTAAAATTTGTTTGTTCTCCGAATTTTTTTCTATGGTTCTCTAGGAAATTCCTCAGGGATTTTTTTTTTGTGTTTGCAGAATTTCGTTCAAAAATTTCACAAGGTGCTAATCCCTTCAAAAATTGTATAAGAAATTCTTCCAAAAAATCTTCCAGAGGTGTTTCCAAGAGTTCTTCCAAGGAATCCTTTAGAAAATCCTCTCTCAAAAAATATTGAGGGATACCCTCAAGAATTTCACCAGTATCTTAGTCGGCAATGATTTTTATACATATTTTTAAGAGATTGCATCAGACATCATTTGCAGAGTTCCTTCATAAGTTTCTCATGATTTGTTTTTCTAGAAATTAAGGAGGTAATTTAAAGAATTTCTTCAAGTATTCTCTCAAGTTACAGAAATTTCAGAAAATTTTCAAGAATTTCTTTTAAGAATCTCTCAAGGTATCACCAGGAGATTTCAAGGGATTCCTTCATACAACCCTCCAGGAATTTCTTATAAAATTCATTCAGTTATTTTTTCAAGAACTTTTCCAGTAATTTTTCATTAAATTATTATAATACTTTGTACAAAATTCCTGAAGGAATATATGAAACAGTATCTGCACGAATCTCTGGAGGAATCCTAGGTGACAATTCCTACAAAACCGAAAATTTCTAAAAAAAATTGTGATATTTTTTACACGAACTCCTGAAGAACTTCCTCGTGGAATTCTTGGAGGAATTTCTGGAAAACCTCTTATGGATTGCAAAATATAGAAGCATTGCTGAATGAAAAATAACTTGAAAAAATCCCTTGTTGAAAATTTTTAAAATAGATTCCAAAAATTTTGAAGAAATTCCTGGATTAACTCCAAAAAAAGGACTCCTTGAATGGATTCCAGAAAGCATACGAGCAGGAACTTCTTCAAGAATCCCTCAAGAAATTATGGAAGAAATATACAGAAGAATCCCTTAAGAAATCTTAGGAAGTACTCTTTAAAATGAATCTCTAGAGGAAAATCTGAAAAAAACCCAGGGGAGGTTTTGGAAAAATTTATGGAAAAAATTATGAAGCACTTCCTGGAAAAATACAAAAAATAATACTCGGAAAACTCTTGGTGGAATTTCAAGAAAATTTTATATGGGAATTTAATGAAAAATTTTGTAAGAAATCCTACAATAAAATTTGCTGTTTGTTTTTTTTTTGAAAATACTTCTGGACCTTTCTGAAGATATTCACAAGAGAAAAATGGAAAGATAAACTTCCGTAAAGATCGCTAGAAAAAACTCGGACTTTTTGCAAAGAAATTGCTGTAGAAATTCCCGGAATATGTTACTGTAGAAATTCCTTATTGAATTCATAGTGGAATTCTAAGAAGTATCCGCAGAGGAAATGCGGGAGATATTTCTGGAGCAATACACTCTGCTGAAGGTGACGTGTTCGATCCTCGGTTGGTCTTGGCACTTTACGTAATAGAAATTTCCTTAATTTTCTTGGACTACTGTATATACGTGCTGAGAAAAAGGCATTTTTCATCTTAGGCAGTTACGTCAAGAAGAATAAAAAGAGAAGACATGGAGGAATATCTGTAGGAAAGCTTGAAGGGATCTAGGTATACATTTTTGCCTGAAATACTAGAGGAAATCTTTTGAGTAATGTCTGCAGAATTTTTTGGATAAATTAATGAAAAAAAAAACTTATGGTCACTGTGTGAAGAATTAGCATTAAGTTAACCCGTAAACACCCGGGACGATCTACTTTTGGTAGAAATGCAATATCTTCTTTGTTTTAAAACATTTTACCCCGGAATTTTTTTTATAGTCAAGGGGAATAGTTGAGCTAAGAAATGCATGGTACCTCCTCCCTTTGCACCCTCCCCCCTTTTGCGGGGAGCCGAAAATACGTGGCTTTTTTGTATTTTTCATAAATTCTTCATGTTTTTGCTCAAATTTATCGTTTTGCTAATCATCAATAGTTTTCACTGATCCTAGACATTCAATGTATTACTACCCATCAAAGTCTGTTGAAGTTTTGATCCCAGAGCTATTCTACGGCCTCCAAAATACTCCGAAGTTTGTGACACAAATCTAACATTCTCAACCAAATTTTATGCACGATGAATGATCACAGAACATAGTCTACGGTACTTAAAAAGCCTCAAAGTACCCCTAGAAAATTTGCGGTACATGACTTGGGTGATCTAGGTCATCCAAACTACTCTGGAATTTATTTTCTTAAGATCTAAAGCATCTACCATCGTTTGTGTTCACTCTGTTCAAGAAATTTAGTCACGTTGATGTCCATTAGACCTCACTATGCTATGAGCAACTTGATATTGTGGTAGTTGGACATTCCCTGAAATACAAATGGCCTCCAATACACTTTGAAGCATGGCTTACGATATCTACATTCTGTATCATGCTTTAGTTGTGAAAAATATTCGTGGAATGTAGTCTATACTGATGATGGAACCTTTGTGCACATCTATAATGCTTTTGGTACACTCATGGGATATTCCAGGCTTTCCAAACTATTCTGGAGTTAGGAACTGCAAGGCCTACAGGCTCTACTCTTGTTTTTCTTTACTCTAACGGCATGATTCTTTCACGATTGTGTCTGTTGCACCTTATTATAGTACGAGTATCTCCATTCGTTGCTATTTGGGTGTCTACTGGCATACAAATGGACCCAATGTATTTTGAAGTATGGGTCGCAATCTCTGTAAATATTAGGATAGTTTTATTGTTGCGAATGCTCGTGGAATATAATCTACGCTACTCTTAGAACCTCAGAGTGCAATTCTGGTAACTTAGCAACATTCACTTGGTGATCTAGGTCATCCAAACTGTTCTGGAATTAAGACTTTAGAGCTCTACAAGCTCTACTCTTGTATCTCTTTACTTTATCGATGTAATTCTTCCACGATTACCTCTGTTGTAACTCATAATATGTTGAGTATTTCCTTGTGTTCCTTGTGCCTCCACTGACATACAAATGATCTTTATGGTATTTGGAAGTGTCGGAAATGACTCAAGAACTTCTCTAGGCGTTCCTCGGAAATTCCTCCAGGGGTTGCTCAGAAGTTCATCTTGATGTTCTCCAAGAATACCTTTACGAGTTTCTAGGGAATGTCTCAGGACTTCCCGTGAAATTCTTCAGGAGATTCCCAGCAGTTTCTCGAAAATTTCATGCTGGAATTCCTCCTGAATTGCCTACAGGAATACCTCCGAGAATTCCTTCAGGAAATCCTCCAAGAATTCGTCCAGGAATTTCTCCAAGGCATCCACCAAGAACTCCTCCATCAATCCCTTCTAGAATTCCTTTCCATGAATTCCTTCAGCAATACCTCCAAGAAATCTTTCAAGAATTCCTCCAAGAATCTTTTTAGGAATTTCTCCAGGAATTTCTTGAAGATATTTTTTCATGAATTCCTCCAAGAGTTCCTACAAGAATACTTCCAGGAATTTCTTCAAAAATTTCTTAAAGAAATGTCTGGAGAATAACCTGGAGGAATACCTGGAGTACTTTCTGCAAGAATTCATGAAGTAATTTGTGAAGGAATTTTAAAGAATTTTCCAGGGAAATTCTGAGAGGAATTCCTGAAGAATTTCCTTGAACTGCGAGGAACGTTTTAAGTTATGTTTTTCAATTTTTATTTACTGGAGGAATTCCAGGGGGATTTCATGAAGTATATCCTGTAAGAATTCATGGAGTAATTCATGCGAGTAATTCCGAATTCACGTTAAGTATTTCCCACAAGAACTGGAATTGAAGGAATATCTGGAGAAATTTCTGTAGTAATTCCTACAGCAATTCCTGTAGGAATTCCTGCAGTTATTCCTGGAGGAATTCCTAGAATATTCCATGAAGGAATTCTTGAGGTGTTTCCCGGAACAATTGCTAGATGATTTCCTGTAGTAATTCCAGAAGGAATTCGTAGAGTAACTTCTAGAGAAATTACTGGAGTAAATCTTGAAGGAACTCCTGGAGTATTTGCTGAAGGTTTTTCTAAAATATATCCTGGAGTGTATACAGGTAGAATTTCTGGAAGAATCCCTGGAGGAATGACTGATAGAATTCCTGAAAGACTTTAAGGAGGAATCCCTGTGAGGAATTCCTGGAAGAACCCCTGTTGGAATTGCTGGAGGTATACTGGGATAATTTTGTGGAGGAATTCCTGGAGGTATTCCTGGAGGAACTCCTGGAAGTATTTCTGTAGGACACCGTGGAGGAATTTCTAAAGGAATCCCTTGATGAATTCATAGATTAATTAGCAGTTATTCCAGAAGAAATTCCTGGAGGTATTCCTGGAGGAATTTCTTGAGAAATTAACCGGGAAGATTACCCGGAAAAATTCCCTAGAGAAGTTCCTGGAGTATTCCCTGGAAGAATATCTGGAGGAAACTTTGGAGGAATCCCTGGAAGAATTTCTGGAAGAATCCCTTAAATACTGAAGAAATCCCTGGATTAGTTGTTGGTGGAAATCTTGGACGAATTACTGAAGGAGCAGATAGGAATTCCTGGAGGAATACCTGAATGAATTCCTTGATAAGTCCATGGAGGAATTCGCGAAGGAATCTCTGGAGGTATTCCTGAAGGAATCCTTTAGGGAATCCCTGGAAGAATTTCTAGAGAAATCGCTGGAGCAATCCCTGGAGAAGTTCCTAGGAAAATTCCTGGAGGAATCTCTGGAGAAATTTCTGAAGGAACTTTTGAGAAAATTTCCTTCAGAAGTTTTAAGGGAATGCCTGGCGACATCTTTGGGGGACTCCCGTGGAATCCTCGAAGAATTTCTGGAGGAATTCCCGAGGAACTCCTGCAGGATTTTTCGAAAAGTTCTTGAAGTAGTGGAAGTAGTGGAAAATGTACCCAACAGGAAAAAAAAATCCTGAAGGAATTCCAGCATAGCTCCTGATGAAATTTTTGAGAAACTGTTGGGAATCTCTTGAAGAATTTCACGGGAAGTTCTGAGACATTCCCTAGAAACTCGTAGAGGTATTCTTGGAGTACATCACGATGAATTTCTGAGGGACTCACAGTGGTCCAGATTTGAAAATACCTGGCAAAAATTGCCAAATCATAGTAGTCTGCTAGTTTTGGCGTATATGAATGTATTGGAACATGATTAAGCGCTCAATTTAATTTTAAAGGCATTTTCATTTTTTGTCGATTTCTTCGAACAAAATCCAAACAAATTTCATGTTTTACATACAATTTTACTATACACATATCATCATGTCGCTATTGTTTTGGCAGCTCTTAGCAGTTACATTTTTCTTTAACCGATTCTGCATACATAAACGAGCATTTGAACGGAATCTTTCCGCGGGGAGTAGCGGGGAGCGATTTGTAAGACACTTTGAAGTTGAAATGAAAGAATTTCTCGTACTAATAACATGTAATGTCAATTTTAAAGCCAAAAGTGTTATTTTGATCTCTTGCTCCATTGAAGATGTCTGATATACACAAGGACTTACAAATAAACTTTTGAAAGCAATTGTATTACTTATATCAATAGACTTTTGTAATGGTTGAACGTGTTTTTGTTTTTTTTTTATCAAAAATTCAGCACTTTTTGCATCAGCAACTATTCAGTGCTGTAACAAGATACAAAATCAATTCCACATTTTTTTAATGCCAGTTAGTGCCTCTGGTATTATGGATGAATGCTCAATATACTGTATCCCATATAAGACATATTCAAAAATTGAGTTTTTGCCAGCTTTTCTCAAAATTGGACCTCTGTGGGACTCCTGGAGGAATTACCGAGGAACGCCTAGAGGAGTTCTTGGGTCATTTCCGACACTTCCAAATACAATAAAGATCATTTGTATGCAGTCTTGTGCATTATCACCATCATAACACAAAAAAGCCGCAACATCAACATTGCCCTTCTTCCTCCATCAACGCTACAGCCGACCGTCTCTATGTTGCTATCGAACACATTCGAGACGAACGCATTGATACGGTGGCTGCCGCCGCCACGCTCTTTCTCTGCAAATCTCTTGAGTAGCCGAACGCTTCTTAACCGTCGTTCCGACGCAGAGCTATGTCACTCACTGCGGGGTGACTCTCGTCTGAAAATGCCAGGATGAGGGTCAATTTGTTAAGTAGTATTGCATGGCGCAGCAAACACAAACATAGCACGCCCTATGAATAGAATGCAAAGCGTAGAACAAAAACTCGCTTCGGTGTTTCATCGTGTGGTTCGAAAACAAGAGACGATCGCTGCTGTTGGATGTGGTTGACTCTGCATTGAACGAGGGTTGGCTTGAGTGGCTTTTGCGTGAATCGATTATGTTTTGATGGACTGCGTTTGTCGTATGAAGGGATGGTTGGGGCGAGTGTCATTCGACATTGACCATCCTGAAACTGCACAACCCTGTTTGTATGTCAGTGGAGGCACAAGGAACACAAAGAAATACTCAACATATTATGAGTTACAACAGAGGTAATCGTGGAAGAATTACATCGATAAAGTAAAGAGATACAAGAGTAGAGCTTGTAGAGCTCTAAAGTCTTAATTCCAGAACAGTTTGGATGACCTAGATCACCAAGTGAATGTTGCTAAGTTACCAGAATTGCACTCTGAGGTTCTAAGAGTAGCGTAGATTATATTCCACGAGCATTCGCAACAATAAAAATATCCTAATATTTACAGATATTGCGACTCATACTTCAAAATACATTGGGTCCATTTGTATGCCAGTAGACACCCAAATAGCAACGAATGGAGATACTCGTAATATAATAAGGTGCAACAGACACAATCGTGAAAGAATCATGCCGTTAGAGTAAAGAAAAACAAGAGTAGAGCCTGTAGGCCTTGCAGTTCCTAACTCCAGAATAGTTTGGAAAGCCTGGAATATCCCATGAGTGTACCAAAAGCATTATAGATGTGCACAAAGGTTCCATCATCAGTATAGACTACATTCCACGAATATTTTTCACAACTAAAGCATGATACAGAATGTAGATATCGTAAGCCATGCTTCAAAGTGTATTGGAGGCCATTTGTATTTCACGGAATGTCCAACTACCACAATATCCAGTTGCTCATAGCATAGTGAGGTCTAATGGACATCAACGTGACTAAATTTCTTGAACAGAGTGAACACAAACGATGGTAGATGCTTTAGATCTTAAGAAAATAAATTCCAGAGTAGTTTGGATGACCTAGATCACCCAAGTCATGTACCGCAAATTTTCTAGGAGTACTTTGAGGCTTTTTAAGTACCGTAGACTATGTTCTGTGATCATTCATCGTGCATAAAATTTGGTTGAGAATGTTAGATTTGTGTCACAAACTTCGGAGTATTTTGCAGGCCGTAGAATAGCTCTGGGATCAAAACTTCAACAGACTATGATGGGTAGTAATACATTGAATGTCTAGGATCAGTGAAAACTATTGATGATTAGCAAAACGATAAATTTGAGCAAGAACATGAAGAATTTATGAAAAATACAAAAAAGCCACGTATTTTCGGCTCCCCGCAAAAGGGGGGAGGGTGCAAAGGGGGGAGGAACCATGCATTTCTTAGCACAACTATTCCCCTTGACTATAAAAAAAATCCGGGGTTAAATGTTTTAAAACAAAGAAGATATTGCATTTCTACCAAAAGTAGATCGTCCCGGGTGTTTACGGGTTAAAATTCACAAATACAAAGAACTAAAAAAAAAAACTTATGGTCACATTGCTGCAAGAAGTTTCAATGAAATCCATAGATCAAATTTTGAACAAATCTTATAGAATCTCTGGAAGGTTTTCAGAAAAAAATACAATGGAAAAATTTACGAGAAAATCATTGAAAGAATTTTTGAAGAAATCGCTGTAAATAATTCTAAAGGAACCCAGTAGAAATATCCGGAGAATTTGTTAATCGAATCCTTAGAAAAATTTCTAAAGTATCCAACAGTGGAGTTTCAGGAGAAACTCATAGAAATTTATCCAAAAGAATTCTTGGAGAAATTTTTGGAGAAATCCTTGAGGGAATATCGGAGGAAGCATTAAATAAATTTTTAAGGAATCCCTGAAAGGATTTCTAAAGATACTGCTGGAGAAGTTTCTGAAAAAAAAAACTTTTGTGGATTTCAAAACCGGATTTCTGGAGTAATGTCTAGAGAAATCCGTGAAGTTTGTTTTTTTTTGAAAGAATCCATAGAAGATTTCTTAGAAGAATCCTTGGAAAAGCTTGCGAAGGAATCTCATAAATAATTTCTGAAGGAATCTTCAGCAAAATTTTGAAGAAATGCCTTGAAGCAGGCTGGCCATCTTTCTGAAATTATTGGAGGGGCAGCAAGAGGGGTAAAATTTCTTCATTTTTTTTTCTTTTTTTTTGTATGGGAAAATTTAAAAATCGTAACCATACCATACACACCCCCTTATCAACCACTCCCTCTCCCGCCTAAGCCGGGAAGAGTTTCTGAATAAGTTTGTGAAAAATTTTCTTAAGAAATCCATGAAAACACTTCTGGAGTAATTCTATACTTTCGCTTTTCTGAAGAAATCGCTGAAAGCATTTGTTGTTTCTTCAATCGCCAACGCCTGAGACAGCCTTAGATTTATGGTAAACTTAACTCTAGAACCGAAGGTTTTTGTTTCTGAAGGAATCCGTGGGTGATTTTTGGGACGAATTCTTGGACGGGTTTAATAAAAATTCTATGGGGGATTTTTTTAGATAACTTTTGGAAGCTTTTCTCAAGGGTTTCTTGGATAAAATTCAGGATAATCCTCTGGAGGAAATAGTGAAGAAAATTCTTGAAGAATTTTCAACGTAATCCATGAGAGATTTTCTAAAAAAACCTTGAAACAATTCACGGAATATATTTCAGAAAAAAAAAACCAAAGGCATTTCTGGCACAATTTGTAAAAAATTAGGATGGTTTTGGAATATCTAAAGATTTCTATAGATAGTATTCCAACTGAATCCTTCGGTAAATTTCTGAAGAAATCTTTCAAAGAATGACTAAAGGATTTCTGAAGAAATTCTCGGAGAAATTACTGAAACAATCCATGAAAAATCATCTTTTGAGAAATAGCTAGTGAAACATCTGATTTATCCTTGTATGAAACTGAAGAAATCTTAAGTTTTCGCATGAATCTAAAAGACTTGTCATACAACTAGCAATGTGAAATGAGGAGTTTGAGTAAACTGTGAGGAGTAACCTGTGAAGGCAATTTATCTTCACAAATTTCCCAAATAGAGGAGAACGTGCCTCTGGAGCCGACGTACTGATACCTGAACCTGTGAAGTATCGAGAGTGTGGATCAGTAAGCAGTGACAATTGAGCAGTGCCGAGTGATAAGTGATGAGTTTAGCGTGATAAGTGAACACTTGTGATAATAAGGAATGGACAGCGAATTATAAAGAGTATGAAGTGAGGAGCGTGTAGCAGTGAGGAGTGTGGGCAATGATGACCAATGATGAACAGGGTTAGCACAGAAGCTGTGCACAGTGTCGTTCATTTTCAGATTGAAACCGCTCACACTTGCTCATACACTGAAAAGCATGCCATTTCTGTCGATGAGTAATCAATGTTTAGTAGGTGTGAGTACTGATTACTAAGTATTGAACAGTGAAAAGTGAGGAGTAAGATGTGCGCAATGAGGAATAAGGAATGAGTAGTGAGTAGACAGGAATGAGTTGCGAAAAATTAACTGTTTAAAGTGAGGAGTAAAAACGAAGCAGAGAGGAATGAACAGGCCGCAGCGTGAAACAGTAAGAAGTAAGCAGTGAAGAGCAAAAATTGAGCAGTGAAGAATGAGAAGTGAGAAATGAGCACTGAATAGTGAGAAGTGAAATGTAAGGAATATACAGTGAAGGTGTGAGAAGTAAGAAATGAAGACGAGTGAGAAATGAAGAGTGAGGGGTGAGGAGTGAGAAGAGATGAGTGGACAGTAAGTAGTGTGGAGTGAGGAGTGAGCAGTTTTCTCTCCAAAACATGTTCAGGAGTTTTCTTAAGAAAAATATTGTAAGTTTTCCAGATTGTTCAAGATTTGCCCATCTTTAAATCACAGATGCCACTGTTCCTCCCCTCATTCAATGCGCACTTGTGGTTGCTTCGAGTACCCTGCCATGGTAAACCAAATGCTCCATTGGGATTTGGTTGGGAAAACTGCTCAGTGCTCACAGCCGAGCGAAGCGAGGGTGGCATACTGCTTTCCCCTTCGTGTCGGAATCTCCCCGTCCAAATGATGCCGTAATAGTATGGTTCGCCATTTAACTGCCTGCTGTTGCCACGTTGACGTTGTCGTGGGTACTGGATGCCAGTCTGTTGACGGTTATTTATTTTGATGTAACAAATGAAAAGCAATAAATAAATCCTGCTTGTGCAAGCTGTGGGCGGTTTGTTTTGATCTCCGCTCTTAATCCGGTTCGGGCGCAGATTTTCCCTGGCTGGTTGGTGCTGATGGTGGTGGAAACCATCCAAGAGTCAAGAGTGGCCGGGTGAATGCAAGCAAGGAAGGAGAAAGGTTTTCCTCATCATGGTATTTAGTATTTTTATGGGCTTTTTACTTCGCTTTTGGGGATGGGTTTTATTGCGTGAGTGAATCCTTGGGTAGGAAGGACCGCTTTTAGGCTCAGAGGCAGGATATTGAACCGGGAATTGCGATGTAAAATAAAATGGTTTTGCAAAATGTGCTGAAGAGCATTTCTCTTGCAAATGGATAACAAAAAGACGTTCTAAAAAAATATCGTTTAAGGTTAGGTACCTATATTTTAACAATGCCACAGATATACGCATGCAAAATCGTTATTGGTAGAGGGAGCTCTCAGTTAATAGCTGTGGAAGTACTCATCGGACATTAAGCTGAGAAGCAGGCTTCGTTTGTTAAAGAAGGAATAAGAGGGATAAGGAATTATGTGACCTCGATCGCTGCTAAATCAATCATTCCAGGTACCCATATTACATCTGTTTCTCAGATCTGACTAGTTTTTTTTTACTTTTAGATACCTAATTTGCTAAAAGTAAGCCTTTCAACTGAACAGTTTAATTTGCATCGGTATCATATCCTCTGCTTTTATTTCAAATCTGTACAACATCGGCTAATCGTTAAAAGCTTGAAGCTATAATGTGTTCTCCCATACAAAACTTATATTTGCTTGTACTTACTCCTTCAACTTCAACATCCGATAGCATCAGAATTATGCATTACACAAGAATCCAACGAAAAAAAGTGCAACTCGGCCAAAGATAATCTATTTCCAAAGGGCTATAATTATAATCCATTTAGTTGAGGTGCAAAGCGAAAATCTTTTCTGCAAAGGAAACATTTTTTCTGGAGATCTCGGGAAGTACTAAGCAAATTTTTCGGTTCGGTAAATTGAGCCGAAATGCGTTTTAGCCCACTTTCGATGGCAGACAGCAGCGGGCCCAGCATTTGAATTTCTTCGGAAACGCAGATAATAAATCAGATCCAAATCCAGCCCGGGAAAAAAAGATCTCAGCGGAGGATAAGCAATCAGCAAATGGGATAAAACTGACTCAGACTCAGACGGGAAACAGGATCAAAACAAAAACCAACCGCACTCGCGAAATCGTTCAATGTGAAATGCAACCACTGTTGTTTCGCGAGACAGACAGATCGCGCGATACGAATCATTCCTGGCCGAGTGCCCTGGAGCTATTTTGATTGAATAGAGAACCTGGGTGCTGTTGTTCCACTCTGACGCACTATGGACTAAAATGGATTCCAAACCGCTATAAAAAAAGAAGCCTCTTCCGCTGAAATATATCTCATGATTGACGCTTCTGAAGTTTAGGGGCTGTCCGTAAACCACGTGGTCATTTTTTTGGGACTTTTCAACCCCCCCTCCCCACGTGGTCATTAGTCCATACCATTTTTTTTATTTGTCCATACATTTGTCCCCCCCCCCCCCTCATGACCACGTGGTTTATGGACAGCCCCTTATGGTATAGGACTTGTACAAGTGTTCACTTACTTACATACTTGGTGGGCTACAATGCACCACGTAGAATCTCTATCGAATGAAGTATCCTTCATTCGCTTCCAGTCCCCCTAGACGTCTCCTTAGGTCCTCTTCCATCGCAAACAGAGTCGGAACGGAGTCGCTGGTCTCTTTTTTGTTCCTTACTGAATATTATCTTTACATGTCGTTCTTCCGGTATCCTTGCGATGTAACCAGCCTAACTCAGCCTTCCGTATTTTTTCAGCTGCACATCAATCTTACCCGAGCAGAAGGGAATAGCAACATCATAATAAAATGTGTTGTTTTGGAAAAATAACTGAGTAGCGGAAAGAGTTATTTTCATGTTATTTACATAACATATTCTGTTACAAACTTGTCTGTCATAAGCGGCAAAATAACAAAAATTATAACAAAAAAATGTTCCTGGAAGACCTGTTTAATAACATGTTTTGTTAGTTTCAATAACAACTTAATAGCAGCGTATTTTTAAAATATTTCAATAACAAATTTTGATATGAATACGTTATTGATAACAATCTGAAAACAAAATTTGCCTTTTTTTCTGTTGCGGATAGGAACTCCTCCAAAGTCCCATATGCATTCAATGGGATACACAACAATAGGATCTATTGTTAAATGTTACATTCATAATTGGGACGCTTTTTTTTATTATCTTTATTAACGAGATTTTCAGCCCAGGGCTGGTTCATCTCGGATTGGGACGCTATTGTTGTCGCAAGCGATTTATTATCGAAAACAGAGAGAAACAATAGTTTTCGTTTATTTTCCAAACAACTTACGATGAAAAACTACCGTCGTTTTGAAACCCTTTATTAGGTGGTTCATTGTTTATAAGATTAATTTACATTATTACCTCATTGAATGGCACATTTATCCAAGTGAATCTAAGTGGGCTCGATGCTCGATGCAGTGAAATCAATAAAAATAAAATGCCTAAAAATAATCAATGGAGTTCTCGATGACTTATTTTTTTACATTTTTGTCGAAAATGTGTTGTTCGTCCTTGAATTCCACCAGTTGATCCAAAATGTTTCATAAAATGGCTAACACTCTATTAAACTCACTATTTTCGTATTCATACCTAACTGAAATTGGGACAAAAAAACAGGTATACTTTTCAAAGTGCTTATAAAACAAAAGGCTGATAAGTTGGCTCTGTCACAGTTAAAACGTAATGTCAGTAAGAGAGGAACTGATGAATGCTGTGAACAACGAAAATCTCGAATGGTGTAGTTTTGATTGCAAAGCTAGTTATGTTGTAATTTAATTGATCAAATATTTGTATAGTCTCAATGACACAATAATAACTGAACTTGTGCTACAACAAAACATGTTATTAAAATGTAATTTAAAGAAAATATACAAAGAGCACGATCATAACAAAATAAGATTGCCCAACAGAACATGTTATGGAACGGTGATGACTTAATAAGTTAATAATAACAAACCAAGATATAAAAACAAGTTTTGTGATTCCGTTGTTATTATTTTGATATTTTCCTCTGCTCGGGTAGTCTTCAACGTCTCGTTGGTGGGTGTATGGAGCAACCGAAGGTTATGTTACTCATAGAACATGGATAAAGTTTGTCTCCAATCTACAGGTATGTTCCGTTTTTATCAACAAGGTCCGCGATCTTCAGTTGACAAAAACGGAATAGTGATAAAAATGGAATATTTTTTTTGACAAAATATTTTGCAACACTTTAATATAAATTGGAAGTTTTACTGTAGAACACATTCCGAAAGTAAAAATATGCAGTTTACAATGAAATTTAATCGTTTTTTTTTTTATGTCTTTAAGCACATCTTGGTTGCACAGTTCAAATTACAGCTTTTCGACTGTGACACCGATATTTGTGTCCACATTTTTGGAAATTTATTTTCGTTGAACGCAAGAATGACACATATTGCAGTTCCAGTACCCGGATCGACGTTTTCAGATGTGACATTCTTCCAAGAATAATTAATCGCCAGGACCGTAATTTCTATGTCCTAACACAAATGCTTGCGGAAAGCATTTCTTTACGAGTATCATCTTCACAGATTCCTGTAAAAGTTTCGTATAGAATACTTTTCGGAAATTTCCAGGAATTTTTCTATGCAATCACTTGTAACTTCTCTAGAATATTGGATTCCCCAAGAAGTTCCTCCAGAATTCTTGTAGATTACCTTGTACTATGCCGCATGTTTATCTTTTGGAATTCGATAAGAAAGAGGTTCTGCTCCTTCAGAGATTTCTTCTCGGTTCAACCTAGATGTCTCTTTTCAAATTTCTCCCGGAGTTTCTATATTAACCTTCCTTATGCATTATGTTGGAAACAGCTCGCTTACACTACGGTTTGGGTCTTTTTTTTTCCTTCTAAACCATAGGGGGATAAATCTGCTCATCAGACACCCTAACAGGAAGGTTAGGGTAGTGTGGGGTTGAGGCCGTCTTCTACAATGCCGGTAGAAGCCAGGACTACTCTCTCCTCGACCCACTAAAACACATTCCTATGGTCGCCAAACCCTACGTCTCTCCGGAACCACCAAGAAGGTATTGCTTCAGAGAGGGGCTAGTGCATATCGCACCCTCAAGGTTAGCTGCCGTAGCCTAGCAGCAACGAACATCGATGACTCGCACTGGAGAGTCCATCACGATAGCATGCTGGCGCTTAGCCAGTTTCCCGAGTGGTCCTCGCCACTCCCTTTGTCCTCGGAAGGCGGGCAGGGTCAACCCCGCCCGCGCCCTACTGCTGAGCGGACATCAAGAACTGATGCCCACATGCAACCCGATCTGACCTGCTGAAGGCAAGGGTATCACTACCCTTCAGGCCTTATCAGCTGCATCCGTAGGTTGAAGACAGCAGGGTCTCACATACCCCGACCCTTGCCGGGGACCCCTTACCAACCGCGGGCTCAGATCCAACCCAGTAGACTGACGCCACGACAGCACCGCTACCGGGACTTCCTCTCCGCGGCCACTTAATCGCTGTAAGGGTCGATCTCGACCGCAGGGCACCGGTATGACCTACGAAGCCGACTTCGAACCCCTGGACCACCTCTTGTACTGCATCTGGACTAGCCATTCTCCGAGTCCACGCGCCCCCTCCTTTGTAGCTCCCAGACGATATGGGTGATTGCCGTTGAAACGGCATTCCAGCTAATCTCATCCCTACACATTCTCTGGACCAAGTTGTCCGGAGTTGTGTCCTCCCCGCATGTGGCAAGCATGCGGTCACGCATTGTGCGAAAACGCGGGCACACGAACAACACGTGTTCCGCCGTTTCCTCTAAACCATTGCACACTGGGCATTCGGGAGAATCCGCATGCCCGAAACGGTGTAGATACTGTCGGAAGCAACCATGACCTGTAAGGACCTGTGTCAGGTGGAATGAAACTTCCCCATGGCGCCTATTAATCCAACTATCTACCCTCGGTATCAACCTATGGGTCCACCTTCCTTTGGTGGAACTGTCCCACGCGCGCTGCCATTTGACCATAGAGGCCATCCTGACAGTTTTGCGTATGCCTCTTGTGCCGCGCATTTCGAAGCACTCCATGTCCTCACTGATAAGAATGCTGATAGGCACCATACCAGTAATGACACAGAGAGCGTCGTGTGACACGGTACGGTACGCGCTTGCAACCCTCAGACACATAAGCCTGTAAGTACTTTCCAGCTTCCGTCGGTAGCATTCAGTACTTAGCGCGGTACCCCACGCCGGGCCGCCATACCTAAGTATGGACGTAGCAACACTAGCCAGAAGCTTGCGCTTACTGGCGTACACCGCTGAGCTATTGGACATCATCCGGGACAGTGCCGCAATAGCTGTGGAGGCTCTTTTACAGGCATAGTCGACGTGGCTACCGAAGGTAAGCTTATCGTCGATCATCACGCCCAAGTGCTTGACAGAGCGCTTCGACAGGATAGTGCACTCTCCTACACTGATCTCCGTCTGCTGCGCCGACTGCATGTTGTTCACAACCGTCACCTCTGTCTTGTGGTGAGCCAGCTCCAGTTTTCTGGACCGCATCCACGCCTCCACAACCTTGATCGAGTGGTCGGTAGTCAACTTCACCTCCTCGATCGTTTCACCGTAGACTTCGAGCGTAATATCGTCGGCAAATCCGACAATCACCACTCCCACTGGGTACTCTAACCTCAACACCTCGTCGTACATGACATTCCATAACACCGGACCCAGGATGGAACCTTGCGGGACTCCTGAGGTTATGTGAAAGCACTTCCGATTTGATTTATTTTATGCATGACCACTTCAAGTGGGTCAACCAGCACTGGTTTCGGGACACTACCGGTTGTATAAAATATGGTCTGAGGCTTTGTTCTTATGAATCGATCATCGTGTTATCAAAAAAGGGTCTCCAGTTGGCCTTGTGTTTAAGGATATGGATCGCCAATCCGGAAACGGCGGGTTCCCGGCGATTGGGGGAAGTTTTCTCGACTCCCTGGGCATAGTGTATTATTGTACTTGTCTCACAATATACAAATTCATGCAATAGCAGGCAAGAGAAACCCTTCAATTAATAACTAAAGAACTCTAAAGAACATTAAGTTGAAAAGAGGTAGGCCAAGTTGATAACGAAGTTATCAAAAAACTGCAATTTGATGTACTGTCAAACCCCGCGTATTCATCACTCTGTAATACGACACTTTTTATTCGTACCCCGCTCATTCCACATTTGTCGAATTAAAATATGATCAAATTTCACAGTGTAATACACTGTAAATACGCATGATCCGCTATTGTGATGTTACTCACACCTGCAGCGGCTCCTAGTGCAGCTGCTACTTTCGGAAATTCAAATTTAATGCTTTCTGACACCTGATCCGTTTGGTGATCAACCGCAGTGAACTTCTGATGCCAACAATCGTAAAATGAACAAGCTATCACTTCGTACCACCACAATATCTGTAAGATTTGTGTTCAAAAACAAATCCTACAATATAAACAAAACTAAAATAAGGTTAGTTCATCGAATTAAAAGTTTACCCAGGAAATTTGAAAGCAATCATTGTCAAACTAACATGGTTTTATGGCACCACACACGCATGGGTTTGGTTCAATTGCACAGTTTACAACTTTTGGTTTACATTTCACCACTTACACAAGTTTACAAAATAAAACGAAGGTCGTGAACTTCTGTCAACGACCAAAATTTTTGAAGCAAAATTTAGTGCAGATTTCGAAACCGACCTTCAAAAAATTTTAAGTAGAGCAGTTTTTGAGTTTTAGCTCAATATCGAGTTTTGCAACTTTTCAAAATATGTAATTTACTAAAATTCAAATATATTGCGTTTTGTTCAACCAATTTCAAATCTTTTTCCATAAATTAAAAGCTGAATACAATACCATTCGATCATCTGAATACAGGTTTTGCGTCAGATTGATGAAATTCAAGATATTGGCGAGTTTTGGGGACGATCTTCTTAAATTTTAGCAAAATTCCTTAAAATTTTTGAAAAAATGTATTTTTTTCAATAAGAAAAAACCAACTTAAAAATTCTCTCTCGACGTTTATTTAACATATCATGTGTAGGCAAGTTACAGTAAAAATTTCAGATCATCGGAGCATTGATTACGCAGAATGAGATGTTTGAAGTGAGCGACTTTGCTTAAAAATAGAACAAAAATCGATTTCAAATCATCAACCTTGTATGGAAAGTCGAAAAATTTTCCGCTCTACTGTAATTTTTTTCTTTCGCGTTTTCGAACTCAGGGCATGATTCTACACCACAAATGATCATCAGCTTACCGAGTTCAAAAATGCTGTAAACTAGTGTTACCGATTGTCCATGATGTGGCCTTATACTAGTTTCATGCAAATTGTTAATCAGTTTTCCTAAAAAGTCGCAAATTGATGTAATGCATGCATGGGTTTGGTTCAATTGTGCATTTCGCCAGTTCCGGCGAGACACTCGAAACTAGTTCCGGAACACTACCGGTAAATGTGGCCTGAGGCTGACCGTTCTTCGGGTTATCGAAGAAGCCGTTATTTAATGTGCTGCGTGTATGCGTTTGGTTCCGTTCTACATTAGACCACTTCCGTCGGAAACCGGTTTCGGCACACTATTAGTTTTCGAAAATATGGTCTATGATTTTTGTTCTTGTTAACCGTTAATCAGGTTATCTAAAAAGTAATTTAATGTGTCGAATTTATGGGTTTGGTTCTCCTTTACATTTTACCACTTCCGATGGGGCAACCGTAATCGCTTGTGGAACACTACCGGTTGTCCCCAATATTGCCGGAAACTTTTTTTTTGCCAAATCAAGATACCTAAAAATCCGCGATTTGATTTCCGGCGGGACACCCAGAACCGGTTCCGAATCACTACCGATTCAGATATGTTCTGAGAATATTTTACTGCTTACTGTTCATCAGGATATCAAAAAAAACCACTATTTGATAAGTCGCATGCATAGGTTTGGTAAACTTTCATACTTGGCCACCCCCGGCAGGAGATCTGGAACCGGTTCCGGAACACTACCGGTTCCGATATGGTTTATGAATGCTTTCCTGCTTACTGTTCATCAGGTTATCGAAAAAGCCGCGGTTTGATATGATGTCGCATACATGGTTTTAGATCAATTTTATATTTGGTCACTTCCGGCGGGACATCCGGAACCGGTTCCGGATCACAACCGGTTACGATATGGTCTGAGAATAATTTCCTGCTAACTGTTCATCAGGATATAAAAAAAGCCACTATTTGATATGTCGCATGCATGGGTTTGGTTAACTTTTATGATTGGCCACCTCCGGCGGGACATTTGGAACCGGTTCCGGAACACTACTGGTTCCGATATGGTCTGAGAATGTTTTCCTGCTTACGGTTCATCACGTTATCGAAAAAGCCGCGGTTTGACATATCGCATGCATGGGTTTAGTTCACTTTTATGTTTGGCCACTTCCGGCGGGACATCCGGAACCGATTCCGGAACACTACCGATTCAGATATGGCCTGAGACCATTTTCCTGCTTTCCGGTCGTCAGGTTATCTAAAAAGCCGCGGTCTGATGTGTCGCATGCATGGTTTTGTTGCATTTTCATATCTGGCCCCTTCCTGGGGTACTGGTCCGGAACACCTAAACGGCCATTACTCCGAAACGGCTGAACCGATTCGAACCATTTTCAATAGGAAACAATGGGACCAGATTCTGCGTCGAATGAACCCTCGGTCGTTAAAATCGGTTGAGGTTTACTGCCAAAAAGTGATGTGAGTTTTTTTGTACACACTCACACATACACACACACACACGCACACACATACACACGCACACACATACACACACACAGACATCACCTCAATTCGTCGAGCTGAGTCGATTGGTATATGTGACTCGACCCTCTGGGCCTTCTATCAAAAAGTCATTTTTGGAGTGAACATATAGCCTTTCCAGTACACTTAGTGTACGAGAAAGGCAAAAACTATATTTTCCTCCCAAAATAGTTTGAGTTTTTCATAAATATGTAAATCCAATTTTTCAATATTATATTTAAAAATCATAAATAAAAACGATCCTGGGACCTCCTAAAATGCCCCAGTGAAGCCCAGGAGCGTGCTTAAGACCCTCTAAAGAACTCCAGCGAATAATTGAAGCCCTCTGAAATGCTTCTGTGACCACCAAGTTCTCCCTGAAAACACCTGGATGGCGTCCCTGAAGGCGTCTGTGACGCCCCTGAAGTGCCCCCTGGAACCCCCTGAGACTCCCTGAGTCGGCTCTAGAATCCCCTTAGAACACCCTGGGAGCCCTTGAAACGTCCCCGAGCCCCTCCTCCTGAAACGACCCTGATACTCCGCGCACCTGAAGCCCTCTGTTACACATTGTGAAGAATTTGCATGAAGTTAAAATATCCTGTTAACCGTTTGTGTAACCCTGAAGCGTCCCTGAGATCCCCTTAAACTTCCCTGAGACCTTCTGATACCCCCTTGAACTCCCTGGGATTCGCATTAAAGGCCCCTGAGATCTCATGGTACCACATGGAATCCCCTGAAACGCCCCTAAAACACCTTTGAGACCATCTGTAATTCCCCTGGAACTCCTTGAGACCTCTTAAAGCGACTCTGAAACACTATGAAGCACATCTGAGAGTTCTGAAGTGCCACTGCAACCCCATGGAGCCCCTGTGACGACCCTGAGACCCCAAAGGAAGTCCAGGAGGAATCCTCGAAAGAATTCCTGGAAGAATCCCTGAAGGAAATCCTGCAAGAATCCCTCAAAATTGTCCAGGAGGAATCCTCCATGGCATGGTTTCCCAAACTGTGGGTCGCGACCCCCCAGGGGGCCGTCGGCCTTCATCCAGAGGGTCGCGAGGGACAGTCGAATATTTTACTGCAACAGACAACAAATGAGAGAATTTCTATGGTGGGTCGCGAAAAGTACGTCTGATGGCCAAAGGGGTCGCGCACCTGAAAGTTTGGGAACCTATGCTCCATGAAAATCCTGAAAGAATTCTCGAAGGAATTTCAGGAGGAATCTTTGACGGAATTCCTGGAGGAATCCTCGGAGGAAGTCCAAGAGAAATCCCCGAAACATGTTGAAAGAGGTATCTCCGAAAGATTTACAAGAAGAATTCCTAAAGGAACTTCAGGAATCTCTGATATAACTCCTGGAACCATCCCTGAATCCTCCTAGAAAAATCTCCAAAAGAACTCCAGGAGCGATCACTGAAAGAACTCCTGCAAAAATCCAACAAGAAACTTTTCGAGGAATCCCTAAAGTTACTCCTAGAGGAATCTCAGAAGGAACTCTTGGACTAATCACCGAATGAAGTTCTATGACTCTATGAAAAAACGTTTGCGGGATTTTTTGAATTCTCCTGGAAGTATCCTTAGTTTCTCTTGTAAGAATCTCTTTGGGAAATGCTGAAGAGATCCATGAAGGAATTCCTGGAGAGATCTTTGCAAGAAGTTTTTGGAGGAATCCCAGGGCCGGATCTTAGGGGGGGGGGGGGGGGTTGAGGCTGGTCAGGGCACCGGGCCCTCACATTTTAGGGCCCCCCATAAAACCTTTTTTGGTGACTAACATTAGCTTTATTTTTCATATTGCTCAAGTACTGTTCGAAAATAAAGAAACATATTTTTGGCCATCGCTCTTAGAGGCCTCCACATCTGCTCAGGCCCCGGGCCCCGGCACAATCTTCAATTCGAGTCTGAGGAATCTCATCAGGAAGCATCTCTAAAAGACATCTGCACGGATTCCTTAAACTCATGGATTAATCTCTGTAGGAACTCCCGTAGGAATTCTTCAGGGAACTACAGAAGGAATCCCTGGAAGAACTCCTACACTAATCTCCAAAAACCCTTCCGTTACTATTCCTGACGGATCTTTTGGAGAAAACCTGATAGTCTTCCAGGAGGCATCTCTGAATCCTCCTGGAACTACTGGGTAGATTGCTGAAGGAACTTCTAGAGAGATCCCTGAAGAAACTTCTGAAGCAATCCTTAAAAGAACTACTTTATTGCAGAAATCCTCGAAGGAACTGCTAGAGAAATCCCTTACAGAACTCCCGAAGAGGAATCCTTGGAGTAATTTCATAAGGGGTCCTTGAAAAAATTCCAGGAAGGAGCCTAGAAGGAATTCCAGGAGAAATTTCTGAAACAATTTCTGGAGGAATCCATGAATGAATTTCTGCAGAAATTACTAAAGGAAGTGCTGGGCTAATTCTTGGAGGAATTCCAGAAGGGATATTTGAATAATTTCCAGGAGGGTTCCTAGAAGGACTCCTGTAGGAACCTTTGATAGAAACCGGTTCCGGAGGAACTTCTCCGGTTTCCGGAAGTGGCGGTATGTCCTCTGAGAGATGTAAAAAGTGTCCTATTCGTTATTTAAGAGGACGTAGGTGTGAATTACTGTTAAGTAGGTCGTCCTTCTGTCAACCACTTTCCCTGAGTTATGTCCTCAAGGATCTATGAACAGTGTTGCCCTTAAGACGACTACAACCAAGCTTCGATTAATTGTAAGTTTTACATGATGTTAGTTATAAACTAGTGCATCAAATCAGACTCTGAACATTACAGATAGGGATCCATTTTGGCACACTGTGTGCGCGATCCATCCACGAGATCCCAGAGCCGAGGCCATATTTCACTTGCGCGAGACTCCCCTTGTTCCAAGAGACCGCCGCGCCGAACCTCTTTTGCCTTGTATGCGTCGTCGAGCGTTATAATTTTCACATTCGAAACAATTGACAACCGGTGATCAGCGGTCGCTTGAGTACAATAATTTTCAGCCTTTCAAGCTCTCCTGCCTTCACCTGCAGGGCTCCAAATGGGCTGCGATAACTTCTGGTTTTAAAATTTATTGAGTTATATTTGCTCGCCGCGCGCAGAGAGGAGCTCAGTGGCACGGCCCCATCAGCTATCGGGCATTGATTTTAAATATGTTATTTTTCACTTTGGGGCCCGGGCTAGTGCATGTGGTGGAGTTCTCTCCACGACGACGGTCCGAAGTGTGCTGCTGGAGGTGATGCACTTCTTGATTGACAGGCTACCAGCCATCCATCCATCCATCCCGGCCGGCAAATGAACCACATGGATGCCTGTTGGCTGGATGGTTGCTGCCGCTGCGGCTTCTGCTGCGGCGGTAACTATATGAGCCATTGTGGTCCGCGTAAAATTGTAGATCGAAAGTGAAATCACTGCTAATCACTATAATTTCGGGACTGTTTAATCAAAACAGCCGGGAATTTATGCGAAATTTACACGCCGGGACCACGAGTTGTATGTTTGTTGCTATAATCGCCGGGTTGCCGATGAATTTTGGAGGAATTTGATGATTTATGCATAGCTAATTGCGGACGAACCAGATGTTTCTACGTCACGCTGAGTTTGTGGAGTAGCCATCATAATTGACGTAGTAATGTGAAAAGCTTTTTTTATAACTGTGAATGTTTCCTACTAAGTATTGCAGAAATTTGTATGAGGAGTGAACCGTTCCCAAAAAATCAAATCGATCGGTTCAAAATTGACTGAGTAAAAGAGCCAAGTGCCAAATGGGCAGCCTATTTATTGCACTCATAAACAAATAGAAACGCTCCATTGTAAATCAAAAAGCGCTTCATAAAGAATGAACATATGTTCCATGAAAATGTGCAATGTTACTCATAAATAATTGAAAACGTTCCTTACTTTACAAAAAATGTACCGGTAAAACATAAAGTTTTCTCAATAAAAGTGAAATTTTGCACCAATAAATAATACTGAAATGCTCCATAATAAAATACAAATGCTCCATAGAAAAATGCAAATTCTCCATAAAAAATAAAATTTTACCCATAGAAAATTGAATATTGTCCATAGAAAAAATAAATTGCACCATAAAAAATTGAAATTACACCAGAGAAAATAGATGAGCTCTCCATAAGTATTATAAACTGCACCATAGAAATTATAAATTGCTCCATGAAAAATTGAAAATCGTCCATAGATAGCCTATTCTCATAATTTAATTCGATAGGGCTGAATTGCTTTACATTGCACTGCTTTAGTGGTGCAAATGTTTGAAGTTATGGAGAATTTTCGATTTTTTATGGATCAAATTGTATTTTTTGTGGTGCAGTTTGATATTCCTTATTGAGCATTTGTCTATTTTCTATGGTGAAATTTTAATTTATTATGGTGCAATTTAATTTTTCTATGGAACAATATTCAATTTTCTATGGCTACAATTTTATTTTTATGGAGCATTTGCATTTTTCTATGGAGCATTTGTATTTTATTATGGAGCATTTCAGTATTATTTATTGGTGCAAAATTTCACTTTAAATGAAAAGGTTTAATGTTTTACCGGTGCAACATAAGTTCATTTTTTAAGAAGCGCTTTTTGATTTTCTATGGAGCATTTGCAATTTGTTATGGATGCAATAACCTTTTACCCGAAGAGTTCGCGTTCCCATTATCAACACTCCATAATAGATTGTCCCAAAAAAAATCGATGTTCGAAAAGTAAAGGTGCTCAACCCTTAAATGGAAAATATGCATATTTGAAGCATTTTTGTAGAACATTTCGATTTTCTAAAAAATCGTTTAGGGGTCGTCCATAAATGACGTAGCTTTTTGGGGGGGGGGGGGAGGGGGTATTTGTGGTTTTGTGACGAAGTGTGACGATAGGGGGGTAGGGGTTTATGATAAGCTACGTAGCTTTCTTCTAGGCCTATTGGCGATTAAAAGTAGAGACTATGTCGTGAAAAATTGGAAGTTTGAAAGGGAAATACTAGTTCCCCATCAGCTTAATCATCAATTTTTTGGTAAATTTATCGATAAAATGAATTTGTCTACCCCCATCCCACATCAAATTTTATCTGGAACGACTCAATCACTAAAATACGAAATGGGATTTCACAAAACTTAACCTCACTTTAGGAGGCCAATTGAAAAACATATTTCATAATTAATAAATTTTTTACTTGCATTAAGTATCATTATCCAGTAAATAAAAGAAAAATATATTGCATGATTTTTTTCCCATTCACATCAATGTAAATAACAAATAATGGAAATAAATGCCGGCTTCATTTCATAAGACATGCAGCTATCGGACGCAACAACTGTATCTGAGAAAATGGTTTTGAAATCCTGCGTAAAGAAGAATGTATTGTGTTTGCAGACAAAAATCAATTTCGCTCAAATGCTTTTAAAGACTAATAGTTTGCTGCTTGCTATAGGGCACTGCACGCCGCTAAGGTTGCAAAGGAAAATTTTTCTATTTTTTGGCATTACGCCATTATTCCAGGAGTTCCTTATATAGTTTCTACAGGACTTTCTCGAAGAATTCATCCAACAATTTCTTAAGGACCTCCTCTAGCAACTTTGTAAGGAATTTCTCATTGTGTTCTTCATCTTCTTCTTCTTTCTTCTTTATGGCTCTACGTCCCCACTGGGACTTGGCTGCCTCGCTTCAACTTAGTGTTCTTTGAGCACTTCCACAGTTATCAATTGAAGGGTTTTCTTTGCCTGCCATTGCATGATTTTGTATATTGTGAGGCAAGTACAACGATACACTATGCCCAGGGAGTCGAGAAAATTTTCCCGACCGGAACGGGAATCGAACCCGCCGTCTCCGGATTGGCGATCCATAGCCTTAACCACTAGGCTAACTGGAGGTTTTCCCAAAAGGAGAAGGATAACATTTCCACAGGAATTCCTACTGGGAATCCCAGAAAAAAAAACGTCTAAAAACATTCCCAAAGGATCAGGAGGAATCTCAGAAGGAATCCCTGAAGGAACTTCCAGAAGAATTTCAGAAAAAAACTCTTGCAACAATATTGAAAGGAAAAAGAGAAATTTTAAAAGAAATTCCGTGAGGAGTATCTGGTGCAATTCTTGATCAAGCTTTCGGAGAAATCCTGAGCTTCTAGAAGAATCTTAGAAGGAGATAATCTACAATCAGAAGAAACTCATGGTTTAATTTCTGAAGAAAGTACGAAACAAATAATTGGAAGAACCCCGTAAGGAATTTCTGAAGGAATCCCGAAAATAACTTTTGGGGAATCATAGAAGATTCCCAAGCAACCAAAAGTTCGGATAAAATAGCATGTTTGGGCTTAATCAGCTATTCGAAGGTATATGAATAGCATTCTATTCAGCTCACTTTTTAAGTAATTAACCGAACTTCAGTTCACAAAAAGTACACTTGTGTCGCTGAAAGGAACGCTATTCAGCTTAAAAATAAACTTCGAAAAAATGAAATAAAAATTGTTTAGTCCACAAAAGTAATTTATTATTAAGAACCATTAGTTCATGTGGAATCCAAATTGACTAATACCTTGAAATAATGTTTGATGTTTTTTACTTACTGAAATTTGAACTCGGGATCTCCTCGTTGAAAGTCGGCGCCTAACCACTACTCCATGTATGTGTTGTTATGCACTGTGGTATTTTGCTCAATGTGCTGATATCATATAGTAGAGCTCAATCAGGTTCGCGTGTGAACTTTCCCTGAACTTGGAATAGTTTTTGAAGTCGAAAGCTCGAAAGAAGTTCACATGGAACTTCTTGTGAACTTACGCAGTTTGACATTTTCAGTTTGTTGTGGTTCGCAGTCCAAAGCAATAAATTAAGGCCAGTGTATCGACTTCAAGAAAAGATTATAAGTTTTCAGCTTGGTTTTCAGTGAATACGATTGCGTCGATTACCGGTGCGCTGCAGTCACAAGTGAGACGGGTGTGAAAACATCCAGCAAAGCTGGAAAATTTTTGTGCGCAGCCGAAACACCCCCGGCGGCATCCTGGGGGGAACAGTTTTCCGCTGCGGGGGCAGCCTTTGAGCCACACAATACGGATCCTTTGCGTTGATTACAAGTAAGTACGTTCAAATATTATAGTGGAACAAAGTGTACTTGTGAAATTAACACAAGCTGTGGCTGCTGGGCTCGATTTCCGAGTGATTTAATTGAATGAGAACTTCTCCCCGGCCCCGCTGTCGCCGATGTTCAAGTGAAGTCCACTTTTGGTACGGTTAATATTTATCCGAACTTTCAGTAGTAAGTTCAAAACAAGTTCGAAACAAGTTCGGAACGGATGATTTCAAGTTGTTGGAATATGTTCAAGAGAACTATATTTGAATTTTAAAGGCACGCAAAAGTTCAACATGAGTTCGGTTAATATTTGATTGAACTCTGTTTTAAAGTTCAACATAAGTTCTTTTTGAACCTTTTTTCGACTTTAATGTCGTTTTGAAGAGAAGTCAAAAGCTTGTACTTCCAAGTTCATAAACAATACAAGAGTAACTTTTTGGAGAATTAAGTTCAACGAAACCTGGAATTGAACCGAACTTGAACTTCTGAGTTCGTTCTTCAAGTGGAATCCGAACTTTTGGTTGCTTGGGTTATCTGGATACAACTCCTGGTGAAATCTAAGAAAGAAAATCCTAGAGGAATTCCAGAGCCAACTATGGAAGGAATCCGTAAAGGGATTCCTCGCAGAATTCTAAGATATCCTGGAGGAATCCTGGATGGAGTGAATGGAGGGATGCCGGCAAAAGTTACTGAAGGAGTCCCAGGAAAAAAATCCTGGATAAATCCTAGAAGGGAGTCCTCGAGGAATCCCAGAAGAATCCAGAAAGGAATTCCTGAAAGCAACTCCTGGGAGGGTTTTTAAAGGTTTGCGGAGGGGTTACCTGCCGAGATCTTGGAATGAATATCTGAGTGAAATCCTGAAGGAAACCAAGAAGGTACTCCTGGAGGAATCCCGAAAGGAACTTCTTTAGGAAACACAGAAAGAAGTTCTGATGGAATCTCAAAAGAAATTGCGGTTAAAATCCCTGTAGAGATGTCCAAAAAAACTGCTGGTGGAAAAGAGGAGAAGAATACCTTGAAAGAACTCCTGAAGGAAACCATGGATAAACTTTTAGAAAAACCTTAAAAAAAAACTGCTGGAGAAATCTTAGAAGGAGCTTTTAGAGGAATCTAAGAAGGAACTCCGGAATGAATTATTGGAGGGGTCTTTGAAGCAACCCCAGAAGGAATACAATAAGGAGGAATTCTCTAACGGAATCCCAAGAAAATCCATGGAGTCCCAGAAGGAAGTGCTGGAGGAATTAAAAAGGAAGACATTCTCAAAAAAAGGGAATCCCAAAAGAAACTTCTCGAGGAATTCCAAAATGAACTGCTGTAAAGAATTTTAAAAGAAATTCTTGCAGGGTTTTTCGAATGTCGTGGTAAAAGTTATTCAAATGAAACCAATTCGATATGCTTAATAGATCTGTTAATGATCAAACTAATATCTTCGGAAGAGCTTCGAGGCTAATATGGTATTGGGAGCATCAATTTCCGGTTCTTCGGCATCAAGCAGAACGATGGGTTTATTGAGTCATTAGCTTTGGTGATAATCTTATCTGGTTGCACCTATGGTCTTAATGTTTGCGATCTGATCTTGGCAGTCAGCAATGTTTTCTTGCTATTGTTGTTTTTTCATAATATTTTTGTATGTTAAAATTGAAATCAGAGCTAAGTTCGAGTTTTTTTACAGGAAAATTTTGTTGTGGAGGGGGGGGGGGGGGGAGTTTAACAAGCTACGTCATTTATAGAGGGGGGTATCTGCATTTGTGACGAAATGCTACGAGGGGGGAGGGGGTATTAAGCTTAAAAAAAGCTACGTCATTTATGGACGCCCCCTTAGAGGTTCCGCCAGGGCGATTTTTGAAAAATGACCCTTTTTCATGAAAATTCTCAAAAATATATTTTTTTCGTAATATTTTTTTCAACTTCTGAATTTTTTTAACATTTTTGTATTTTTCTATGGACCTATAGGTATTCTTTAAAGGTTTTAGTTTTTGAAATAGGCTCAGTGTACCAGTTATGGCTATAGTACCTCAAATTCGCCATAGTTGATTTTCAACCTTTTAAGATACAAATCAACAAGAAAAAAATCGTGAACAACAGATCACGATCACAAAAGATGATTGCAATCATTCAAACTTCACAATTTGCTCAAATTGTGGTAGAAATAAATCATTTTCCTTAACTTTTCGGCCTCCTTGCACCCTATTTCGCCATAGTGTACCAGTTATGGCAACTCCCATAAGGAATGCGTGTAAATGGTGCGAAGTGGAACCCAAATTAACAAATGTGTCCATAACTGGTACAGGGTTCCTATCATTGGCACACGCCGTAATAAATACTAAAAGTAGTTTTGGATCCGTTTTTATATTTTTCCTGTAAAGTATGAAAACTAATCAATCGTTTGACTTATTGTTTAAATTCGTCGGTCTTCTTCTTATTTTTGTAGAAATAGTTTTTCTTAGGTGGTGCGATAACTGGTACAGGTACCCTATTGTGTTTATATTGACGGCAGAACGTTTTTTGTGCCGATAAAAGGTCCATTTTTTAAGCATTTTTCTTAAAAATTTGCTAAAAAAGTACATGCACCATTTTTTATTTCCAACCATCGAAATTTCATCTGATAGTACTGTTCATATGCGACATTTTTCTAAAAAAAGACTTGAATTATCTTGTCTAGAAGCTGAGATATTACGCTTTTAGTGAATGGACAATATTTCAAATATTTGAAAAACTTTGTATGTTGGTTTTTGTGCCACTCTAATGTATGTATTTTATAAAAGGTTAGGCTTAAAATAAAAGCTTTACTTGTTAGATGATTCAAACATGGATTGTTTTTTATTCTGGGATGGTTGGCAGTAGATTTTTTTTTCCTGTTCGGGTTTGTCACTGCGACCAGTTTTTAGATCTATTGTGACATTACCCGTATCCTTAGTGTAGTGCATGTCGCATTACTCAATTGCCATTGAGGGGCAATAAAGTATCGATTTTGATACAGTTTTTGTTTTGTTTCCTTAGAAAACAAAACAAGAGTACTGATATTGGCCATGCATCGGAAACCTAGCATCACCCTTGTTTTACTGCTAAATTCTCCCCAGGTTTAGGACCCGGATTTTAACATTAGCAGCAATATCATTCCAATAATGGGACATGTGTTCAGTAATAAGGATTCTAGTTTGTTCCTTGCGTACTAGCACTTTCCAGTCTTCGAAGAGTTAGTACATACATGGATCCCTAACCCAATTTGATTTCCTTTGCATTGAGTTTAGCCTCAGATGGTGAGGTTTTTAACTGTATGCAAAGTAAAGTTGGTAAACTTAGTTTTATTCAAAGACTGGAAGTCATCACAACACCAGTAGCAAGGACTAAATACTATAATGCCTATAATTATCAGAACACATATTCCAAAATTGAAAAATAGGACGACACTAGATTTCGGTTTGGTAGATCTAACACCGCAACGCAACCCAAAAAGGCGATCTACCCACGCTACGGGCTCCGTTAAAGATCGAGCATGTTTTAAACCCCCTCAACCATTCATCCCTCAGCACGGGTCGCCTGACACCTTGGATTGGAGTTACCTGTTTGGTGGACTTTTACCCCCGGAACAGGTGGTCCGTAGTGCTATTCTAAGCCGGCAGCTACACGGACATGGCAGTAGATTCATGAAAAGCTTTTATGTGAATAACTACAACATTGACGGGTGTCGTGATTACTGGTAGTACGTATTAAGTTCGAGATTGTTTCATGGAATCCCCGACTACTGCGCCCTTTTTTGTTAAGTAGGAATAATCATTCCATTCAGTGGTTACATAAGAGCAACGAAATCAATATAAAAAACTTAATAAAGTCAAAATTGATTCTAAATAAATTTATAATATTGAAGACAATATTTAGTTTTTGTGGAAATACTTATTTTTCTGATGTTTAAACAATGATTCCTCAATGCTTCAAGATCTCAAATTTTCACGTGAAACTACAAATATGCTGAATTTTGTGTATGCAATATATAAATAATTTCTGATCACAAGTTTGGGCGTGGCAAGGCAACCAAAATATGAAGAAGTGATCGGACAACGCAGCCCTTTGATTTACACGTGTGTTGCTGTCCAATCAGTTTTGTGCATTTTAGTTGCCTTGCAGCGCCAAGATATGTGATCAGAAAGGTTTTGTATATCTTTGAAATTCAGCATTATTTGTAGTTTCGTGTCAAAATTTGAACTCATTTCATTGAAGAAAATATAGTTATAGCATCTCAAAGTCCAATCAAATATGCACCACAATGTCGAATTTCATATGGAATCGCCCCATTTGAAAATTTGTTCCTTTACCTTGACACTTACGGATGCATTGATTTGTCTGAAGTTTTGCTTTTTGATAGAGCTGAAGAATTGAATTTAAAAAAAAAATGTGGAAAGTTGTGGACTTCCTAAGTCATGATTTGAATGTGATTACAAGACCTAGTCTAAAATATAACGAAGAAACAGCATTTTTCACAAATTACGCATATTTTTTTGTAATTTAAATGCATATATATTCCTCCCATGCTGTTTGCATTCTCAATTTGTGTTGAAATTAAAAAAAAAAGAATTGATTCTGCCTGCAATGTTTAAGATGAAAAATTCACTTATTTCCACAAAAACTATAGTTGGTCTATTATATAAAAAAGCACATTTTGAATCTATCTTGACTTTATTAGAGTTTTTATTGATTTCGTCGCACTGAATGGAATGATTATTCCTACTTAACAAAAAAGGGCGCAGTAGTCGGGGATTCCATGAAAAAATGTCAAAAAATGTCAATACGTTGCTATTAGTAATTACGACACCCGTCAATGTTGTAGTTATTCACATAAAAGCTTTTCATGAATCTACTGCCAACCATCCCAAAATAAAAAACAATCCATGTTTGGGTCTCCAGTTAGCCTAGTGGTTAAGGCTATGGATCGCCAATCCGGAGACGGCGGGTTCGATTCCCGTTCCGGTCGGGAAAATTTTCTCGACTCCCTGGGCATAGTGTATCATTGTACTTGCCTCACATTATACAAATTCATGCAATGGCAGGCAAAGGAAGCCCTTCAATTAATAACTGTGGAAGTGCTCAAAGAACACTAAGTTGAAGCGAGGCAGGCAAAGTCCCAGTGGAGACGTAGAGCCATAAAAGAAGAAGAAGAAGATGTTTGAATCATCTAACAAGTGAAGCTTTTATTTTGAGCCTAACCTTTTTTAAAATACATACATACATTAGAATGGCACAAAGACCAACATACAAAGTTTTTCAAATTTTTGAAATATTGTCCATTCACTAAAAGCGTAATATCTCAGCTTATAGACTAGATATTTTAAATCTTTTTTTTTAGAGAAATGACGCGTATGAATAGTACTATCAGATGAAATTTCGATAGTTGAAAATAAAAAAATAGTACATGTAATTTTTTAGAAAATTTTTAAGAAAAATGCTTAGAAAATAGACCTTTTATCAGCTCAAAACAGCTTCTGCCGTCAATATAAATACAATATTTCAAAAACTAATACCCTTAAAGAATACCTATAGGTGCATAGAAAAATACAAAAATGTTAAAAAAATTCAGAAGTTGAAAAAATATTACGAAAAAAAAATATTTTTGAGAATTTTCATGAAAAAGGGTCATTTTTCAAAAATCGCCCTGGCGGAACCTCTAAACGATTTTTTAGAAAATCGAAATGTTCTACAAAAATGCTTCAAATATGCATATCTTTCATTTAAGGGTTGAGCACCTTGACTTTTCGAACATCGATTTTTTTTGGGACAGTCTACTCCATAACTGCAGGAGATACAGGGGATGGCCAAAATGTTTTGGCTGCATGTCAACCTATTATATGTGCATCTTTGGTACAAAATTGAAGTCGATTGGTTAATCTTTCGCAAAGCTAGTACCGTTCTCGTAAAACACTATTATTTAGACAACTAATTTTTGATTTGTCATATCTATCTCAGAGACCAGTGAACCGAATTGAATGAAATTTTGAACGTTTATCAACAACATGTATAGATTTCAGAAGTTATTGAGACATAGGTACTTTTTGAATGTTGAAAAAAGTTATCATGGATTGACACGTTTTGGATTTTTTTTACATCAATGTCATTAACTTTTAGTTATGATATCCAAAGATTTTCTACTTCTGTTCTCAAGATATCTCGAATAGGATGTATTAGAGCCTATTTGGATTAAAGAAAGAACACTTTTAGAAATTTTTTGTTTTATAGTGAATTTGAGTTATTTTTCCCTATATGGGTGAAAATTAGAGATGGGAAAACTGGTTCAATTTTGAGAGTGAATCGCTTCCGATTCACTCTCAAAAAAAAGGGTACTCTTTTGATCGATTCAGTAACTCACTCACGGCATTTGAAGAAAATTGTCGATTTTCGGTGTAAGCTGACTCCTTTTCGTACATTTATATACAGTTTTTAAGAAAATCCGCTTGCATGGTGCGGACCTTGACAGTATTTACAAATGTCTGAGAGTACTACGCAGATTTAGCACTAAAGAATCGAATCACTTTTGCGATCCGGCCACACAATATAAGAATGAATACATGATCAACGGCAATGACAGCGATTCTCTTCGTTGATTCATCATTTAATGCTCAGCCAAGCTAACACTTTTCAGTGACTTGTTGGAATTGATATTAACATCAGAGAATCGTAACTCTTTTGAAAAGAGTCATGGTTCACTCACTCGGATTCGCGAATCGATTCTTTGAGTCGATTCGCGAGTGAGTTACCCATCTCTAGTGAAAATGTCAAACCAGTATAACTTTATTCGTCGTATGAAAATAATACATTTTATAGAGTCGTATCAAGTATCAATATATTGTTAATAAACGTTAAAAATTTCATTCAATTCGGTTTACTAGTTTTCGATGCATGACAGTTCAAAAATTAGTTGTCTAAATAATAGTGTTTTACCAGAACGGTAAAAAACTTCTCGAAAGATTAACCAATCGAGCTCAAATTTTCATAAATGATGCACATATCCCTTTCGTGACGAACCAGCACAATCGTGCTGTTTTTCGGTATTGGTTTTACACATTTATTCAATTGTTTTTTCCTCAAAATATGTGATGTAAATTTTTTTATGATCGAATTATTACTCTAACTGGTATTTCTGAGCCTCAGCTTTGGTTGGAATTGTTTATGAAAAACGCCACAATAAGTTAAACAAAAAGTAAGCAATCACCCTAGAAGTTGAAAAAGTTTTATCTGTCGTATTTTTATAAATATTTGTTTAATCCAGGTATGCAGAGGTAAAAATCGATAAAAAAAGAGTAGTTCTGCAAAACGGCGAAGAAAAAGTGGTGCTTTGTTGAAAAGCACAAGATTTCTGGGTGATCAAAGTGGGACCAGCCAAGGGACCAGCACAATTGTGCTGTTCCGTCCCCAAGGCGGTCCAAGTTCCATCGAAAATTGCCTATTCTTAGGCGTTTTATGGTATAGAAGATTGATTTTAATTATTAAATCACTACAAAGTGATAGTTTGTAAAAACTTAGACGTATAATTTCATTTCAAGGAACACGATATCTGCTTGTACGAGTTTTTTAAAGAACTTTGAATACTTGGGTGAATAATATTACTCCATATTATCGGAATCATGAATTAGATTGGAACAGGGATTTGCTGTTCTTATTATCTTCTTCTTATCCACTTCTATGATTTGAATACCCTGTCAAGCTGATCTCGTGTTCCTAGAATTGAAGTTATACGTCTAAATTTCTACAAACTAACACTTTGCAGTGATTTAATAATTAGGGGAGACTGGGGAGACTTGAACCCTTTTTCTTAATTTACCTGAAACTTTAAGAAAAAACACGAAACTAGATCCGATTTCCGTACAAAATGGCAGGTAAACATCTATTGCAAGTTAATACACAACAGAAGGCCTTTAAATTATTGTTAAAGTTTTCAAAACTGTGTTTTTATGGAGCCATGTATTATGATGTATTTTTCAAAAATGGGTGACACTTGATCCCCCTTTGAGCACATGGTTTATTTAAAGGGAAAATAATTCCAGAGTCTTCCTATTCATTTCCTTTTCGAGTTTTCTTGTATTTTCGATGAATATGGAGTATTTGAAAGTGTAAGATTGCCTTAAATTTTTAAGGATATGCCGTATTTTCAAAATGGGGAGACTTGATCCCCCTTTTCTTGGTTTGTACTAAAGTTATAATTATCTGACACATTTTATCGTTGAATAGACTAGAATTCCAAGTGAATAGAGGCTTCCGAATAGAATTTTATTTTTCACATGTATAATGTGTGTGTAATCCTCAAGGGATCAAGTCTCCCCATGTCACTGTTGTGTATACTAAGCTGAATTAATTAAAATATGTTAACAACAGCCTTATTTGGATAAATAAGTTTGAAAGTATTTTATTTAAACTATGTGCTGTGAAATTTTGACACGATTTGATTCAATTTTCACAAAGTTATTGAGATTTTTCGGAATCGCCTAAAAGATTTCTGAAGGACTGAAAACAAACCATCAACCGTTAAAAAATAATGCAATGTACAATCGAAATCACTTGTAGCCAAAACAAAGTCGTTTGTTCAGGAGTAGTTTTGGTAAAATTATGCTAGAAGAAAAATGTTTTTGATTCCGAGCAAATATGGGGGGAACAAGTCTCCCCAGGGATCAAGTCTCCTCAGTCTCCCCTACAATAAATCTTCTGTATCATAAAACGCCTAAAAGTAGGCAATTTTTAGCAATTACTTAGGGGCTGTCCATAAACCACGTGGTCATTTTTTTGGGACTTTTAAACCCCCCCCCCCCCCCCCGTGGTCATTAGTCCATACAAAATTTTTTATTGGTCCATACAAAATGGTCATTGGCCGAACCCCCCCCCCCCCCCTTAATGACCACGTGGTTTATGGACAGCCCCTTAGGGAACATCGACCGGCTTGAGCACGGACCAGCACAATTGTGCTGGTCCTAATTTGACCCCAAAAAGTGCCATAGGTGGATAAAGTAGCCGAAGTAAAGAAAGTTTTATTCTAGAGGACGTTAAGTTTATAAGAGAAAATTTGAGATAATCATTCTTTTATGGTCCGTCACGAAAGGGATATAATAGGTTGACAAACAGCCAAAATTTGGTAATTTTGGATGCACTCTTCACACTCAATCCTGAATTGCCTGTTCAGCACTTTTTTGACGAAAATAGAAATTTCTGTAGCTTCGGTAATCGATTTTACTGAGGCTCAGTACACCAACTGTCAAAACCGGGTGCAAAAGGTTAACAATGCAGTATAGCTGTATTCAGCTGTTCTATTTTCGTCAAAAATTTACCGAGCACGGTAATCCAATTAAGTGTGTATGAAAAGCTACATTACATACATTTATTTGTTCCACATCATTAAGACAAGACATAATCAACAATAGTACGCCACAATACTCGGTTTGTGGCTGCCGCTCTCCATCCTCGGTCACGCCCAATGCTCGGCAAGTCACGCTCCACCTGGTCCGCCCATCGTGCTCTCTGCGCTCCACGCCTTCTTGTGCCAACCGGATCCGTTGCAAACACCAGCTTTGCAGGGTTGTTGTCCGGCATTCTTGCAACATGCCCTGCCCACCGTATCCTTCCGGCTTTGGCCACCTTCTGGATGCTGGGTTCGCCGTTAAGTGCAGCGAGCTCGTGGTTCATCCTTCTCCGCCACACACCGTTCTCCTGCACACCGCCGAAGATCGTTCTTAGCACGCGTCGCTCGAAAACTCCGAGTGCTTGTAGGTCCTCCTCGAGCATGGTCCATGTCTCGTGCCCGTAGAGGATTACCGGTCTTATCAACGTTTTGTACATGGTGCATTTGGTGCGTGGGTGAATCTTTTTCGACCGCAGTTTCTTCTGGAGCCCGTAGTAGGCCCGACTTCCGCTGATGATGCGCCTCCGAATTTCACGGCTCACGTTGTTGTCAGCCGTCAGTAAGGATCCGAGGTAGACGAATTCCTCCACCACCTCGAAAGTATCCCCGTCTATCGTAACATTACTACCCAGACGGATCCGGTCGTGTTCGGTTCCGCCTACCAGCATGTACTTTGTTTTTGAGGCATTCACCACCAGTCCGACCTTTGCTGCTTCGCGTTTCAGGCGGGTGTACAGTTCTGCCACCGTTCCAAATGTTCTAGCGATAATGTCCATGTCGTCCGCAAAGCACACAAATTGACCGGATTTTGTGAAAATCGTTCCCCGGCTGTTGAGCCCGGCTCGTCGCATCACACCTTCCAGCGCGATGTTGAAGAGTAGACATGAGAGTCCGTCACCTTGTCGCAGTCCCCGGCGAGATACGAATGGACTGGATAGTTCACCCGAAACCCTTACGCAGTTTTGCACACCGTCCATCGTTGCTTTAATCAGTCTAGTCAGCTTCCCAGGAAAGCCGTTTTCGTCCATGATTCTCCATAGCTCTGCGCGGTCGATACTATCGTATGCCGCTTTGAAGTCGATGAACAGGTGGTGCGTTGGGACCTGGTATTCACGGCATTTTTGGAGGATTTGCCGTACGGTAAAGATCTGGTCCGTTGCCGACCGGCCGTCGATGAAGCCGGCTTGATAACTTCCCACGAACTCATTTGTTTTAGGTGACAGACGACGGAAGATGATCTGGGATAGCACTTTGTAGGCAGCATTCAAAATAGTGATCGCCCTGAAGTTCTCACATTCCAAATGGTCGCCTTTCTTGTGAATGGGGCAGATTACCCCTTCCTTCTACTCCTCCGGTAGCTGTTCGGTTTCCCAGATCCTGACTATCAGCCGATGCAGACAGGTGGCCAACTTTTCTGGGCCCATCTTGATGAGTTCAGCTGCGATACCATCTTTACCAGCTGCTTTGTTGGTTTTGAGCTGGTGAATGGCATCCTTAACTTCCCTCAGCGTGGGAGTTGGTTCATTTCCGTCCTCCGCTGCACTGGCGTCGTCGTTCCTTCCGTTGCCGTGGGCTCCCGTGCCTACGTTCTCCACGCCGTTCAGGTGCTGATCGAAGTGCTGCTTCCACCTTTCGATCACCTCACGTCCGTCCGTCAAGAGGCCTCCGTCTTTATCCCTGCATATTTCGGCTCGCGGCACGAAGCCGTTGCGGGATGCGTTGAGCTTCTGATAGAACTTCCGTGTTTCTTGGGAACGGCACAGCAGTTCCATTTCTTCACACTCCGCTTCTTCCAGGCGGCGCTTTTTCTCCCGAAAGAGGCGGGTCTGCTGTTTCCGCTTCTGCTTATAACGTTCCACGTTCTGTCGAGTCCCTTGCTGCAGCATTACCGCCCTCGCTGCATTCTTCTCCTCCAAAACCGTTCTGCACTCTTCGTCGAACCATTCGTTCCGTCGATTCCGTTCCACGTACCCGATGGTGCTCTCGGCTGCGCCGTTGATGGCTGCTTTCACTGTACTCCAGCAGTCCTCTAGAGGGGCCTCATCGAGCTCGCCCTCGTCTGGCAACGCGGCCTCGAGATTCTGCGCGTATGCTGAGGCGACATCCGGTTGCTTCAGTCGCTCTAGGTTGTACCGTGGCGGTCGCCGGTACCGTACATTGTTGATGACGGAGAGTTTTGGGCGCAGTTTGACCATCACCAGATAGTGGTCGGAGTCGATGTTGGCGCCACGATAGGTCCTGACGTCGATAATGTCGGAGAAGTGCCGTCCGTCAATCAGAACGTGGTCGATTTGAGATTCCGTCTGCTGTGGTGATCTCCAGGTGTAACGATAAGGGAGGCTGTGTTGGAAAAAGGTGCTACGTATGGCCATATTTTTGGAGGCGGCGAAATCAATGAGTCGTAGGCCGTTTTCGTTCGTTTGCTGGTGGGCGCTAAACTTACCAATCGTCGGTCTGAATTCCTCCTCCTGGCCTACCTGAGCGTTCAAATCTCCTATGATGATCTTGACGTCGTGGCTTGGGCAGCGGTCGTACTCGCGTTCGAGCTGCGCGTAAAATGCGTCCTTGTCATCATCAGTACTTCCGGAGTGTGGGCTGTGCACGTTTATTATGCTGAAGTTGAAGAATCGGCCCTTGATCCTCAACCTGCACATTCTTTCGTCGATCGGCCACCAACCGATCACGCGCCTCTGCATATCACCCATCACGATGAAAGCTGTTCCCAGCTCGCGTGTGTTGCCGCAGCTCTGGTAGATGGTATGATTACCTCTAAACGTTCGCACCATGGATCCTGTCCAACACACCTCCTGCAGCGCTACGATGCCGAACCCGCGGTCCTTCAGTAGATCGGCGAGTATGCGGGTGCTCCCAATGAAGTTGAGAGATGAAGTGTATGAAAAGCTACAGCATGTTGAACTTTTTTGTGTAAGAAGAAAAAGTTGCCTATCCCAATCATTTTGGCTATTACCTGTAGAATCAGCCATCCGTAGCATGAAATTGTACAGGGCCCCAGGGGTCGATCGCATATCAACTGAGATGCTCAAAGATAACCCCATAGTATCCGCACAACTTCTGCATATTTGGGAAACTGGAACATTTCCGGCCAACTGAATGCAATACGCCTAAGTAAAGGTGCTAAAAAGGGTGATCTGATTGTTTGTGATAATTGGCGGGGAGTCATGTTTCTGTGTATCGTTCTCAAAGTCCCCTTAACCGAATACAAGAGAAAATTGACGCAACTCTCCGACGGAAGCAAGCAGGATTCCGTGCCAGATGATTCTGTATTGACAAATCACTGAATTCCAAGAGTATTTTTACCTGATGTTCATTGATTACGAAAAAGCTTTTAACCAGCTCAATCACGAAAACATGTGGGAAGCCCTAAGACGCAAGGGTGTCCCTGAGAAAATCATCGGCCTCATTGAAGCACAGTACAGGGCATTTTCGTGCAGAGTACTACACAACGGTGTTTTGTCCGATCCAATCCGGGTCGTTGCTGGAGTGAGACAAGGATGTATGCTACCACCGCTACTGTTCCTCATCGTAATCGACGAGATCCTGGTTGGTGCGATTGACCGTGAACCAAATCGTGGATTTCTGTGACTGCCGATTACCATAAATGACTTCGAATCGGCTGATGCGGTTGCTTTCCTAGCTCGGCTCGCTGTTTGAGTGAATAGACACAAAACTTCTGCAAATCTTGATATCATTCTCAATACAAATGGCAATTTTCCCGATGCGGTCGCTTCTACTCAAACTCCTCCAATTAATAACTCCAATCATTCAATTAACCGCATAATCTCTTCTACCGGTCTCGGATCGTGCCGGGCAGTCAGTGGTGCACCCCAATCACCAGATCCGGTTAGATTAATTGACCGGCTGCTTTTTTTTCTGTGTGCACTTGATCATCTTCGGCGTTCAGTTGCGATGATTTCGATTTTTTTTTTCGTTTTTCGGAAGTAAAATTGCTCGGTACAGCACATTCTTGGCGCGTACTCATCACGCGTTGTTGCTTGGCCCCCCCTTCATCCGTCCGTCGCTTCCGTCCGGGAGCGATGTTTAATGAACAGAATGAAGTTGATTATCTAAAATTGGAGAAAATTCTTCAATTGCTTGCCGGTGTTGTGGTTGCAGGCCGACCGGCCGCGTGGCGTGGCTTTTCTTGAGGAGGGAAATTAATCAAAGGGGCATTTGCGTTGAGAAACGCAACAGAATAACAAGGTAATTTACCATTCTGTATTTTTTTTTTTGCTTTCCACCTGATGAATTGGAGGGGAAGACCTTTTGGGTTTGCCTGGTTTCGATGGTGGTTCCGGTTCTGGTTCGGTCCAAAGCCACATTGATGAGAGATTGAGAGGACAGTAGGTTTGGCATGTTTCTGGTAGCATACAAATTATCATCATTTATTACCACCGGTAGTGCATTAGTTGCTCAACCTATCAAAATGTATAAATAAATGAAGGAAATTTGAATTGCGATATCTACTCATTTTTGAATGACAGACAAAAAAAAATACCGAAAAATCAACGTTAACCTTTTTCTTCAGATCCTGGAGGAAACTTTCCCTATTTTGATCAATAACTTAAAAAGAAGTGGAGATATCGCAAAAAATTTTGGAAGAGTCCTAGGAAGCATTCCTGCAAGAATCGCGTGCAGAATCCCAGCATAAGCTCCTGGATAAAGGTCAAGAGAAGTTCCTGGTGGAATGCCATGAGCAATTTTCGGAAAAAAAATCTCAGCATAAAACTTCTGGAGGAATTCCCGAAGGAAACACCGAAGGAACTTGTGGAAGAATCATAGAAAGATTGCCTTGAATCATCCCAGCAAGAATTCCAGCAAGGAATCCATGGAGAAGATCTTTGGAGAATCACAGGAAAATATCTCTGGTGCAATTCTTAGCATGATTCTGAGATGTATCATTGCAGAAATTTCAACAAAAATCCTAGGAATTGCTGAAGGAAACTGTACAGGAATTTCTAGAGAAACCCCATCAGGAATGCCTGGAGGAATCAAAAGAAAAAAATCTTAAAGAAATACCTAGAGGAATACCTCGAGAAATCCCTGAATGAACCGGTAGAGGTATTCTGAAGGAATCCTCAAAGAACGCCCTGAAAGAATCGCAGGAGGAATTTTCGAAACAATCTCAGAAAGATTTCCCGTTACAATTCCAGCAAGAATGCCAGCATAAATTCTTAAATGCACCACTAAAAAGTCCTGGAGGTACCATTGTTAGAATATCTGGAAGAGAAATTGCTGGAGGAATCACAGGAGGAGCTGTTTGAGGAATTCTTGGAGGTAGGCCAAGAAGATTTTCTTCAGGTATTCCATGAAAAATCGTTGGATAAAATATCTTGAGTATTTCCTAGAAAAGTCCTTGGAGAAGTCGCTGGAAGAACAACCGAAGGAATTTATTCTTAATTCCAGAAAGATTCCCTGGAAGGATCCCTGAAAAAAAAAAACAGGAGTAAGCTCTAGAAGAATTTTTGAAGTATTACATGTAGAATTTCTGCAGGAGTCCTAGCAAGAAAAGCTGGAAGAGCCACAGGAATCGCAGCTGGAGCTTTCGGAGAAAGGTTACGTGGAGCTACTGGAGGAATCCTGGATAAAATATTTAAAGGAATTCCTAAACGAATTACTAGAGGAACTTCCTGAAGAAATCCCACGAGAATTGTCTAGAGAAATCCCTACAAGAACTCGTGAAGGTATTACAGAAAGAATTTCTGGAGGAGTCCATGGAGGAATTGCTGATAGATTGTCATGAATGGTTCCACCAAGAGTTCTTGAAGGAATTTCTGAAGGAATTCCAAGAATTCCGACAGATTTCATAGAAGGAATTTCTACATATATCCTAGTACAAATTGCTGGAAGAACCTCTACAGTAATTACACTAGTTTACAGCATTTTTGAACTCTGTAAGCTGATGATCGTTTTTGGTGTAGAATCATGCTCTGAGTTCGAAAACGCGAAGGAAAAAAAATTACAGTAGAGCGGATATTTTTTCGACTTTCCATACAAGGTTGATGATTTGAAATCGATTTTTGTTCTATTTTTAAGCAAAGTCGCTCGCTTCACACATCTCATTCTCCGTAATCAATGCTCCGATTGACCTGATTTTTTTACTGTAATTCACCTACATATGATATGTCAAACAAACGTTGAGAAATAATTTTTAAATTGTTTTTTTTTTCTTTTTGAAAAAAAAAAATACATTTCTTCATATATTTTTGGAAAATTTGCTAAAATTTAAGGAGATCGTCCCCAAAAGTCGCCAATATCTTGAATTTCATCAGCCTGACGCAAAACCTGCATTCAGATGATCGAATTGTATTCTATTCAGCTTTTAATTTATGGAAAAAGATTTAAATTAGGTTGAACAAAACACAAGATTTTTGAATTTTATTAAATTTCACATTTTAAAAAGTTGTAAAACTCGATATTGAGCTAAAACTCGAAAACTGTTCTACTTTTAATTTTTTGAAGCACGGTTTCGAAATCAGCGCTAAATTATGCTTCAAAAATTTTGGTCTTTGATGGAAGTTCACGACTTTCGTTTTATTTTGTAAACTAGTGTTGTTGGCGAACACATCACCGTTAGCGCTCACCTTCTACACAGCAACCTTGTGCCTCACACACACCACCCGCGGACGTCTGAGCGACAGGTAATGTTCAGCTGTCAACCGTTGAGTAGAAAAAAACCAAAACAACCCCAAGCGTGAACAAGTGCAGAAGCAAGTGAATTATCCCTAACCATTAGAAGTTGTTACAATATATTGAATTATCGTCTCAGTTGCTACAAATATCTAAGCTTAATACTATTAGTAACAAGGTAAACTTACATAAACTAACTTAATTGAACTTAAAATTAGCTTAACATATTTCTTAGTCTACTTGTTGAATTTGACAGTCATCGAACTGAAATCTAACCTACAACTATACACAGAAGTACTTCAAGACCGGTAAGCCTACAATTTATAGAATTTCTTCCACACAAATCATGAAATTTATACTTATATATGTAGCTACCCGAACCAAACCGACTAAGACTAAGACAAGACGAACGAGATAACTACTTGAGGGACTAAACGTAAGTTATTTTATTTGATATTATGACATACTAAGGACACACAACAAAAATCACACAAATATGTACACTATCAAATCTATGGATGATTAACGTCAGCTATTTATATGTATGTTCATAACCACTAAACAGGAAAATTATAATCTACCGTTCAACTGCATCAAATACCTGTGTCTCCATACGGTGATTATAATCACGGAAGCAACCCTTTCAGTACCCGTTGGTTCAAAAACCAACAAGTGTTATTAGAGAAACCCCATCAAGCATGCCGGGAAATCCTAAGAAAAATCCATTGGAGTTACCTGCAGTTTTCCTAGAAAGAATTGGTACAGGTGTTTTAGTGGAATTCATGGAGGAATCCCTGATGAGATTTCAGGAGGCGTTTTTGGAGGAATCTCAGGAAGATTTCCCGAAAGTATTGTAACAAATAAGTATGCCAGGAGGGTCTCCAGATAGCCTAAAGGTTAAGGCTATGGATCTCCAATCCGGAGACGGCGGGTTCGATTCCCGTTCTGGCCAGGACAATTTTTCCGACTCCCTGGTCATAATGTTTCATTGTGCTTGCCTTACAACATACAAATTAATGCAATGGCAGGCAAAGAAAAGCCCTTCAATAATTAACTGTGGAAGTGCTCAAAGAACACTAAGCTGAAGAGAGGCAGCCAAGTTCAATTGGGCACGTAGAGCCATAAAGAAGAAGATGAAGAAGTATGCCAGGAGAAATCCCTAAAAGTATTCCCGGAAGTGTCACAGTTAGAATTTCTGGACGAGTCTTTATAAAAAATGTTTGAGGAATCCCAACTGGAACTCGTGGAGGAAGGCCAATAGGAGGTCCTGAAGAAATCCAAAGAGGAATTCTGGAAGAAAACCTGAAGGGAGTCTTGGATAAATCCTTGAAAAAATCCCCGAAGGGATTTCTGGAAATTCCCAGGAAGATTGTTCGGAAGTATCCCAGCAAGAATGCATGAGGAAATCTATAAAGGAATCCCTAGTAGAATTCTTGAAGGTACCACAGTTAGAATTTCTGGAGGCAGGCCAATAGAAGCTCTTGGAGGAATTCCATGAGCATTTTCTGGAAGTATCCCTTTATAAAGCATATGACAGATTTCCTAGAAGAATCACCGGAGGAACTGCTCACATAAAGATTGTCTTGAATGATCCCACCAGGAATTCCTGAAGGAATCCCCATAGAAATAGAGGAATCCCTAGAAGAATTACGGGAAGTATCAAAGTAAGAATTTCTGGAGAAATTCTAGAAGGAATTGCTGGAGGAATCTATGTAGAAATTTCTAGTGAAATCCCATCAGGATTGCCTGGAGGAATCCTAAAAGAAGTTCATTGAAGAAATATCTGGACCTCGAGGAATCAATAAAGAAATACTTGGAGAAATCCCTAGAAGAATCGATAAAGGTATTCCTAAAGAAATTCTTGGAGGATTTCCTGAATGAATCATAGGAGCAAACATTTCGGGTAATGCAACCCGGGTAGACGAGAATATCTAAGTCATATCTCAAATCGATCAATTTCTGATGCCATAGCTCGATGTGATTTGTTATAAGTTATTCAAAAAATTTATGAATATCGCACGAACAACTTAAAGTTCGGGGTTCTGCTAAACCGAACTAAGCGCCAAAAACTTTATTCCGAGATAATTAAGCTTGAAGTTCAACCACTCACAAATAAACAACAGCTAAGATTATTTGAAACTTTTCCACACACGTGTAACTTACAAGCCTTTATAAATCATCAGAGACGAAGAATACATGTAAATTATTTCAAATCATTGATATAATTATATTTAATTTCTCAGTACTTTGCACTCAGTTCACTCTGGCTGAACAAAAACATTGGAATATGGTTTATAGTTCAGTGTGGCTGACTGTGTTTTTTGTTTCAGAGAAAACCAGTCGGATTGAGAAAAAAATCTCGATTTTTCATCGTCTATGAAGTTGAAATCGATAACACTTACAATCCTTTACATGAATCAGAGACGACGCGTATGGTATGGTAGCACGGAGGTCAAAAAATAGTTTGAAATATAAATGGTGGAAGCCCTCCTGGCTCAGCCCTTCCAACCTATGTTTTTTTTTTCATAGGCGGTGCTTGTGCATGCACAGAGCAACAGTGATTGTGTCAAATGATGTCAGTGCATGTCCTGAGGTCTTGAGATGTGAAAGTGGAGCAATTTGTGTACTTCAAATTTATGCTGGTCGAAGAAAACCATGAAAATGTTCTGCCAAAGTGAACTGAGACAAAAAAAAATCTAAAATATGACAAAGATTCGAACTTGGATCAGTTAAGTGATAACCAAGCGCGTTACCTCTAGATCATTTTACTGTTAAGTCTGAATCAAGTTCTAAACATTCTTCTAAAGGATGGTTTTCGTGAAAACACCATTATTCGATCAGCCAGAGCGAACCAAGTGTTTGATTGTTTTCATGCTTTATTATTCTAATAAGCCTTGTTGTTCAATGACGGCTCCTGTGTCAAATTATCAGTAAGAGGTGTGTCGACATAACGCAGGTATTTAAAACCAGTTGATTTTTGTATTGTTGAGAATAAATTGATTCTAAAATGCAGTGGATTTGGTTCGGTCTGGCTGAATGTGATTTGGAAAAATGGCGATCAGCGCCATCGAAATATAATTGGATCCTCCATCATCCGTATTTGCAATTACGTGTTCAATTTTCGTACAGATTGTTACTATGAGTCGGTTAGAAGCTAGAAATCTGACGGCGATGAGGAGAACTTGAAATGTGCTTCATCTAGTCTAGTCTAGTCTAGTCTAGTCTAGTCTACACATACACAGCCATTCATTGAAAGAATCCTGGAAAATGATAGAATCGACTACTTCTACCATTTTTCTTGTCATTATTAATGCTTGCAGTACATCAAAATTGCATTACAAGCATTAAAGCGGCCAGGCCTACTGTGCAGTGTTATTGATTCTACAATAAAACCATTAAGGCGGGGACATCTCGTACCAACCGCTCAGTTTCATAGAGAGAGCTAACTACGTGAAAAATCGGTGGGGGTGATGTTGCTAAGAAGGTTAATGTCACCCCTTAGTCCTTGGAATCCTGGGATGGAACACAGGTATTTGGTCCGTGTCCTGGCCCTTGTGCCTAGGTTTAAGCGCCTTTGCTCGCTCTCTGAAATGAAACAAAGCACTGATTTCTAGGAGTTGAGGAGCTGTAACGTAAAAAAACAAGTTCCTCAAGAAGTTGCGAAAGAAGAGGAAAGAAAAGAAAATATATGTCTACTGAAACGATCTCACCAATTCGCCATAAAACTCCGTGGAAAATCTCCAAATGCAACATCCCCAACTAACAATCGCCAGCCGCAAACAAGCATGCAAGCTGAATTGTTGCTTTATAATAGTAATTATAGCTGAACTAAAATTATGCTGTACACATTACTGTACAAACGCTATTTCAATTGAAAAGGTAGTCAATGTCAACATTTCGTATTGGTATTAACAATGATAATTTAAAACACTTTTCAAGCGTTTGATAAGATTTTTATTCGACTCGCAGTAATTCCTCTACAACATAAGTCCTGTTCAACGACGCAGGTTGAACTTGCTCGAAGTTGCTGCATCTTGCTCTTACCCATTTATTATCAAACGGGTAAGAGCGGGATGCAGCAACTTCGAGCAAGTTCAACCTACGTCGTTGAACAGGACTATAGTTTAACAACACTTTTTTCTGCTTCTTGTTAAGTTCATGTAAAAATTAGCATATGTATCTGTATAATGTGTTTTTCACAAGTCAAACAAGCGCTTTTGTTTCATCATACTTCGACTTAGAGTACATGATGAAAAACACGTGTTTTTTACTGAACAACAGCTGAATTAATCTGTTGTTCAGTCGTTAACCATAATGTCTGTGATAATTCACCACTGCTGAACAGGAGTCGAAGTCTGATCATTATTAAACCACGGAAGTTTATGTTTTGATTTGAGCGCTGCAATTCATCATCTCTAGGATGGCGCAGATAGGAAGGCATGCGGCTGGCAATCAACGGGTCTCGAGTTCGAATCTGGATTTAGGTAAATTTATGTGTAGTTATTATTTCACAATATTTGTTCACAGTATTAAGTTCCAATCATAAACTCTCGTGGAAATTGAAAAATTTTGCATTTTATTTATTTTTATTCATTTTTGCTAAAGCTGAATAACAGCTGTACTATATAGTTGTAAAACGATTTCACAACAAACAGTTCAGTTGGTACACAACACTATGCTCTATAGTTTCTCCAAATTTGTGTGAACAAAAACCGAACAAAGGTTGTGCCTGAAAATTATCCAAATGTTATTCAGCATCATGCTGAATCAATTCGTCGTAAAATTGCTTGTAAAATGAGTGATTGTTAGTTGGGTCGTGCTCCAGAAAGCTTTTCACTAGTATCAAGTACAGTAGCGCACGGCGTCACTGCTGCCTTAGCAGCATACCTTTCCCTACTCAGTTTTTCCCTCGTTTTTTTCCCCACAGGGCTTATTCGCTTTCCAAGCCAGCACAAACTAGCAACTCCGAAAACACTTTCACGGCTAGTTGCTATAGGTTTTCGGCGTCTGCGTAATGGATCCGAGAATGGATCTTTATCCTGGCCGGGAACGATTCGCTTTCCTTGCACTGGAATGCGCCACACTCGCGACGGTCACTGGACCACAAACTGTTTTTTTTTTTCATTTCATTTCCGCAGCTTGAATCCACTCGCGGCACAAACTTTAGGAACGTAAATTGCTTCACTTTACACGTCTTTCCTTAATCCTCACTAAACTTGTGGAAGATTTTCACCCGAATCACTTTCCGGATGGCGTAGCGCAATAGTTACTTCATGTTTCACTCGAGAACTTGAAATGTGCTTCATCTGGACCAAAACTAAAACATTTTGCTGATTCTATGGAGCGGTTTACAGTTCACTCTGGTTGGATGAAATTTTAATTTTTGTATGTTCTGCCAAACAGAAATTTCGAATTTACTCCACGAAGAGCTGTCAGAATTATTGGATTTTTACATGGAAAGAGGACCGATAATTTCTTCATCCAATGGCTAGGAAAACTCAATTTTTCAAAAAATGGTGTTTGGTTCGGTTTAGCAGAACCCCGACCAAATATGAAATAATCAAATCAATGAATACTAGGCTTGAGCAAAAAAAAAAAAAATTGCCGCCCATCGGATTTGAACCGATAGTCGCTGTGTGAGAACCCTATGCTCTACCACAGTACTACAGCTGCGATTGAGTGGACAGTAGGTAAAGTCTGACTTGAATCGATTTTCTGACGGCAGCTAGTTTTGCACATTTGTACAGTAGTGAAGTTAGATTGACTTTGTCAAGTGTCAAGCAGGAGGATCCAGTTCAAATCTACATGTCGCTCATGTGTGAAAATATAATTATCAGAAGCAATTTCCAGACGTGAAACACGAACCCACCAACAGGGTTGTGATTCTGAAAAACACATTTTTGTTTCTGTATGAGTTTTGTCAAAATTCTGTCAGAAGCTGCTTAGAAGGCTATCCAGCGTGCTTTTGTGAACTTTCAAGTTCCAAAATTACTTAAAAATGAAGCTGCTTAGAAGGCTAATGAACAAGCTGCTTAGCTTATAAAGTACCCTTTTATCCGAACTTTTGGTTACTTGGGCACGGTCCTGCTTGGGTCTTTTTTTTGAAAATTAAACCCTTGATTGCAAATGAAAGGTGTCCTGAAAGCTTAATCAACCTCAAACACATCTAATCAACTCCAAAAACTGCTTTCATTTTCATTTCACAGAAAATCAATATACCGTTTCTTAACTTCTAACGTTCTACCTTGGAGTTAAAGCTCCAAACCATTGCCATTGGAGACCGATACTTTCATCCCATATCGGTTGGTCTTCGCCAGTCACCGTCGCCGTATACGTCGTCCTTCTCGCCGTCCCCACATCAAGCCACATCGTAATGTGATTCATACCCACTTTTCCACTCTCCACTTACATTCACTCTTACTCTCGAACAGTCACCAAAAACCCCAACTCCAATGCCGAGAACGACCGCCGCGCCGTCACGTTTCAGTTTCTCGTTGGTGGGCGTTCCCCGGTCCTATAAATCAAGTTCAAGAGACTCTCCTTACATACTGACTGCGTATCCGTATTATATACATTTGTATCCTTTTTCCTGGCTGCGAATAAGGTTCTCCCTACATGCACGGATGGCAGTCAACTCCTGGCTCTGATATATGGGGAGAGCTGGTTTCATTTATCCGCCGGGTCGTCGTTTGCTTAGCAGTCTTCAGAGCAGAGGGAGAGTCTCCCCTTGGGGCGGGCGGCGGCTGGCTGCAAGAAACGAGGCCAATATGGCAATCGGAATTGACCACCACCACCGCACCGCTAGCCCGGGCAGAACAGTCTCCGTTTTCAGCACTTGAACCCGCATAGTTAAATGGTAGAAAGTCAATTTCCCGCAAATGAGTTTCCCATTCTGCTGCTGCTGCTAGCGTTGAACAGAACAGTTGTGCGTAACAATCCGTCACTAATTAAGTGTTTGTGTTGTTGTTGGTGCAGGACTTGTATGAATTATTGAGCACTTCCTAGCCTTTGCACTCCGAGCGGTCGATCGATTCCGAGCGAGTGTTGATTAAGTGTGACTTGGCACGTACGATAGCCACAATGGTTAGAATGTTTCCTTGAAGGGTGTTACTTCGAATGGAAGAAATGTCTAGTGTGTCTATGTCCAGAAAGAAATCAGTATTGGAATAGTTACGCTTTCAGATAAAAAATCCCAGAGTTCGCCCATTGTTTCCTAAATTCAAATCGATCAACTCTTCTTGTAGAAAAATCATTTATGAATCATTCCTTCAAATCGCGGTCTTTGAATGAATGATAGGATGCTTGTGAAAAAATATTCAATGATTTCCGATTAGAGATCCGACGAACGGCTCTTCGTTTTGTCTTATCAGCAGCACTGCTGCTGCCACTGTTAAATGCGGTAGCGGGAGGCATCACCAATCACCACCCCCAGAGACAGAAGCAGCCAATGCAGCAGCTGCAGTGCTGCTAATAAAATAAAACAAGCAGTCGTTGCTAGGATTACTATTTGGTAATAGTTTAATAACTGTAACAAAATAATCATTGGGAACCCTATAGAGAGATTAGGGGCATAATGGACACCCTAAGCAAACAAGTACGTTAGGTCTGTATAACAGAGAAAAACTTAACATATTAGGGTGGATGTACCAATTATGGCACTACATAAGGAAAACTATTTGTACAAAAATAACGAAAAGACCAACGCTTGTCATCAATACGTTGAAAGATAGCTTAGTTTCCACACTTTACTGGAAAAATATAGAAACGGATCCAAAGCTACTTTTAGTATTTATTACATCATGTGCCAATGATAGGAACCCTGTACCAATTATGGTTACATTTTTTAACTTCGGTTCCTTTTCGCACTATTTGCATGCAATCCTTATGGGATTAGCCATAACTGGTACACTATGGCGAAAATGGGTGCAAGGGCGCCGAAATTTTAAGGAATATGATTCATTTCTACCATAATTTGAGGAAAATGTTGAGTTTAAATGTGTGCAACCATCTTTTGTGATCGTGATCTGTTGTTTACAAATTTTTTCTTGTTGATTTACATTATTGAAGGGTGAAAATGGCGAATTATTGGTACTATAGCCATAATTGGAGCACTTACCCTATCAGTTGGCTTACAACTTTAGCTTGCTTCCTACGTATTTCAATCATTCACAGCAGGTAGAATGTCTTTATTGTGAAGGAATAATGAATTGTAAATTGTGTGTAGGGCTGACAGGAAAGGTAAGCCCTGATAAAAAAGATCATAGAGATACAACAGAATGTATTGTTACAACACGCTGAAATGAATGGTAGTTACCATGATTTCAATTGTTTAAAACGATAGAGTAACAACAGACCCTATGGTTTTCTACCATAGCATGTATTGTAAATGTTACTTTTACAATAGAAAATGGGGGTTGTTATGTATCTTTACCATAAAAAAATCCAAATTTTCTGGAGCAAATTCAAGTCAACTACCATTCAATTTATGGTGTTTTTATTATTGAAATCTCTAGTGCCATTCATTTTATTGTGCACATATTGTAGTTCCAATTAATAATTTTCAGCAGGAAAATACGTACACAATATGATTTGTTGTTGAACAATCAACTTTATCATTATTCAATGGAAGTTTATGGCGATTTTATTGTATATTTTTATCAGGGAGGGGCCGAATTGGACACCCCTGCATATTTTATGCTATACCTTTGATAACAACGACCTGTTAAGTAATTTGCTTACGGAGATCAATACCACAGATATAATACTCCATCTTAGACAGAAATCACTTTAGGCTAAAATAATCGGATTGAATTTTTTTCCAAGCTCTCTAAAGCGCCTAACAGTATGCAATACGCGTACATTCAATTGCCAGTGTTCATTTTGCCCCGAATCGACTACAGCATAAAAATGGCTGTTTTATGTAAAATCTGATCAAAACTAAAATACTTCATCTATTGCTAAATCTGCGTAAACATGTAGATAGGGTAACAATTCACTTGTATTTATGGTGGACCCACTCAAACACTCATAATACCTTATTTGCTGCTGCTTTGAAATTATAAGAATTTCACCATATGAAAAACATATGTAAATGATATTTTGGTTATGTTTGAGGAATATAAATTGTACTTTTGAATAATATAGCAATGACTTGTTCCTTTACACTTATGCATTAAAAGTTTAACATAAAAGTTAACGGTTTCGGCAAATACAGGGGTCTATTATGCCCCGATCTCCTCTAAATGTACCAAACACATCACAAACTACCAACACAAAACACATACCATAAATTGTGCTCGGTTATGCAAATGGATAACGAAGTCCAATCCCTAGATGACGAGGTTTCATTATTGTTCTTGGTCCATCAGTCAATCAGTCAATATTTCTACGGGCAGATTGCCTTTTTGTTCACAACGTTGGTTGCTTACATAGCTTGAGTTTGGTCTAGGAATTTCTAATCCTAAGGGGGGTCTGTTAGGAGCGGTCAGCGCGCAGTTGCAAGTCGCGACATCCAGGATTCCCTATACTTTTGGGACGCAAGCTAGAACCAGGAAATTTCTTGCGCGGTGTTGCTGACGGAGATTACAAAGCTGCAGTCGTGCCCTCTTCATCGCAACTCAGCAGTTCGAGGAGTCTACCATCAGCTGGCACTCCAGAGAAATTACTTGTCGATGATCGCTCACTTGGCACAAGACCATGGGTTCCTCGGGCTTATGTCGACCAGTCCAATGTTCCGAGAGATCAATCGGACCCCCCATCGCAGCCCGTCCCTCTACCCGGTCACACAGGAGGTATTGGCAAGCATCATCTGGCCACACTTCTACCTCCTATACACTGAGAACTTGTCGCCATACAGCACGTCCGGCATCGGGCCTGGGACTCTCTGGGTGTTTGCCGACTTCCTAGCACCCGGAGTACACGGACAGAAATGTTGTCTGCTTGATATAACTTTTTATATAGTTCTCCCAAGCTTTGGAAATATTCTTTATGCAATTCAGTATTATAATTTACATTTTATGTAACGCATTTTGGTATCATAATGGCCAATTTTTCCGAACTGGCTCATTATGCAACTGAAATGAGTTGCATAATGAAAAATAATTGTATAATGTTCATAATGCAACTCATTTGAGTTGCATCATGAACATTATGCAACTCAAATGGGTTGCATTATGAAAAAAATCATTGCATAAAATTTTGTATGGAACTCGTTGCAAAACTCGATTTTTTCAGCACTCTTCGTATTTATCCAACTCGGCAAGCCTCGTTGGATAAATGTACGACTCGTGCTGAAAAAATCAACTTTTTGCAACTCGTTACATAAATAACTATGGTATAACTGCTCGAAATGGTTACTTCACTATGATTTGATGTTTACTCCAAGCATATGTTTTGCTTGAGTCAACGTCATTGAAAATCAAACATCATATTCTTAAACCAAGCATGTATGTCATTACTTGAATCCTCAGGCTGCTGCCTCCTCAGTCACAAAGAATTTGACAAATTTGTTCATTATGGCGGCGGCAGTTTTGAGTATCGACGTCGATTCTGTTGAATTCTCAAAGTTTCCTTAGAATTACGGGCATCGAAGAGTTTGTGAGTATACATAAAAAATTAAGTTTTTCTTTTCTTTTATTAGTATACTTTCATAACTTCCGTTTCCAGCCAACGGGTATGAAATTTCCACCGCTATCTGCAGCAAACGCGAAAAAGTCAGTGCCTTTGCCTCCACCATGTCTAGCGGACCAAATAAAGTAGATCGCAGGTTTGAACGAACGGCGTCGGAAATGTGACAATAAAGCCGTAATATCCAAGGCAAAAGTTTTCTCAATTACAGTACCTAAACGTTTCTATAATGCTGGTATGTTAGTGACATATGTTCCATTTAGGATATATTTCACTAGAATACTACTGATATAGAAACGTTTATCCTTAATTTGGAGCTTTTTAATGATTTTAGAAATAAAACAAACATAATTTGAACACATTTCTTTGTATGCTTAAACCAATCATCCGATATAGTTATTTCAACCCTTAAGTTGAGGGTCAAGTTGAGCATAAACATGCTTGAATGTAGCGTGAGAATAAATCAACTGTCAAATCATCAAGCATAAATATGATTGATGAAAGCATAATATCGTTGAATCAACCATATTTCCAGCTCTAACCAGATCATAAACTTTGCTTAACTCAAGCTTCCAATATTCTTCGATCTATTGTATTATGCGTGATACAATCTCAAAAAGGGATTATATAAAAGTCAGTGCATAAATATGCTTGTTTGGGAGTGAAATATGATTGACTTGACTTTATTTTTTTCTCCGTGTAACGGGCTCACTTGTGCTAGCTGGAAGAGTCTCGACAGTGTTCTGCAAGCCGCGCCTTGCTCCAGCGAAGTTCTCCAGATCAAGCCTCGAGACTTTGTTTTGGGAGGAGACGGGTTCGGCGGTTGGTGTGCTGCACTTCTACGCCGGTTCCCCACGTCTCGCGGGGTCTTCAACAGCTTTTTTGTCGGCGCCGGTTTGTCGCTGCGAGGTTCAAGACCGGCACCCCCACATGCAATCTCCCAGATCCCGAGCTGGGTCTCCACCCGATGTGTCAATCTGTCCGACTGCTGGGAGCATCCCACCGATCTGACCGATCGCTCGACTTGCCTGTACTTCTCACACTTGAGGTCAGCCAGCAGGTTGAAAGTGGATCCAATCACTCTCGACATGCAGTTCTCGTCTGTCGAGAGGAATCAGAAGATTCTTCACAATCTGTCCACGACTAGACTGGAAGTCCTAGACACTGTGGGAACAATCATCCAAGAGGAACCGCCAACGATCCCGTGTTCCGTATCATGGGGCAATTTTTGGGACTTCCGGAACTGTTCAAATTTTGATTGTTCGAGAACTCTCGCACTATTCGAAGTAACCTCATCCGCATTTTGGGAGGTTACATCGACACCTTCATAGTTCGATCAGAGCTGTCAAGCCTATCCAGCCTCGCCACCTAAAACTATCGGCATCCGGGCGCGATTCGGTGGAGCTGCTCAGCAACCAAAGCAGACCGTCTCCGGGGGAAGTCGTGGGACAGGAAGACCCTCGGAGCCACGGTTCCTCATCCGTCCGAGTTGGCCGGGGAAGTCCTGTGTGTGCTGACCCCCTGGCAGCGTTGCGAGTTGCCTGATCTCCGTCCGTGGAGACTGCGTGACGATATCGATACCCGCCCCATTCCCGGAATCTAGGAGCTGCCGGGGACCAGGGGACCTGGGGTAGAAAACCTGTGAGTCCACCAGCATCATACAGCCGTGGGAAAAGACGACCAAAATACCGTTAATCCAGGAGTCCAACGAACCGGGTCGCCCCTGCATCGCTTTCCCTGCGCTAAGCAGTTCAACGGAGGCTTTCAGCGGGGCCTACCTTGCTTCTTACGTCATCATGACTATCAATTCACTAGAGCGCATCGGGACCGACAACCACGACTTTCTGCACCAGTCCATTCTGGTCTACGTGTAGGTCACTACAACTACTCGACACGTTGGAGAGCGTTCGGGGGAACATACCACTTCCTTATCGGCTGTCTAGAAGTCTCTGCCGTATAGAAGAACCAATGCTGGAGACCCCTATTTGATATAAATCCGAAGATTTCAGCAGGATTTTAAACTCCTGGAAGCCGGGAGAGGCAACCTGGTTCGAGACGCAGTCGCTCTTGGAGATTCCCGAGGGTGATTGGTTCATGCTAAATCCAGGAGATCAATCGTTCCACATCGGCCGAATCCTTAGTTGCTTACATAGCTTGAGTTTTATCTTGGAATTTCTTATCGTAAGGGGACATCCTGATTCGAGCACAACACAAAACCGTTTTTCGTTTGATGTCCGTGTTAGGAGATGGTTTGCTTGTTTTGTACTCGATCGCTACCCGAAATGTTTGAAGAGCTACAAATGCACATTGAACTTCAGGGACAGATGTACAAACCACAGAATAACATACAAAATAAACTGACAAAATGTTCATAACAGTTTACAAACGTAACACACTCCATGTAACAATCGAAGAATTTTCCATGAATTGGAGAATGCAATTCATGGAAAATTCTTAAATCTTCTTTACAACGTATCAACCTATATTACAAACGTAACATAACTTAAGCATCAAATTGGGTTGCTGTCTCGAGGGAATGATTCATTAACGATTTTGCTACAAGGAGAGTTGATTGTTTCAAATTAAGGAGACAAGAGGCGGCCTCAGGGATTTTTTAACTGAAGGTGTAACTTTTCTCATAGTAAATCCTATGAAAATTTTGAAACGCTTGCGATAAATTATAGTTTCACCGATTGGGCTGAAATTTTGCACTGTTCATATGGAACCTAAATGGGATTCGTTTCGACTGGAGCGAGAATTTGATTTTAGTCTCATGCTTATGCACCACATGCACAGAAATCAAGAAGCCTAGCTTGGGAGAAGCTTGCTGTTCTCAATACATCTTCGAGAATTCCATGCTTTATAAGGAATGGAACGATAGGAATTAAGCTAAAAAGGTGCCTGACACGTCCTTACCATCATTGAGAATGGGAGAAATGTTAGTATGACGTGCGTTGCTTGTCAAGATTACCTCTGCTTCTTCACTTCTGCCACAGGAAGGATCGGTTGGTATTTGGGAGAGGAAAAGTTACATTATCTGGATTGATTCACTTTGGTCAGAAATGCTGATTGCACTCCGTACATAAGAGCAAAGATTTCAGCCTGAAAAACGGTGCAGTGTCTACCAAGTGAGTAAGACTGATGAAGCCTTAGCTCACGAGAGTAAACACCAGCACCCTGCTCGACATTCGAGAAGGAAGGCATAAGTGTAACATACGATGCCGTCTAAAATATTTCTCTCCAGATAACCAGATGTCTACTCTTCCCGGAAAGATAGTTTCGTGGAAAATGGCCTATATGAAAAATTACAAGCAATTGTAAGATCACTTGGAGCAAGTACAACTTTGTCCCAATCCACCAAATTTGGAAACAACGAGGTGTGTGTTTCCAGGAGTTTCCTTTACTAAAACGAGTACCCATAAGCGCTAAGTGCAAGAAAGTGCTTCCTGTTTAAGATGAATGTGTAGAGAGGCAACGTCATGGGCAACGTCAAAGTTAACTTCGAGCGCTGCCGTGGGAGTTGAAGAGAACGCTGCATTAGGAAATAGCAGTGGATCACAGATGCCACCTGGATGAAGATAGAGGTGCAAAGTAACGCCAAAGGCGCGATAGAGCGAGCGAAAACACGAGGAGACAAAGTCGTAGCTCGTCAGCGCAATTCAGCTCTCGAGAAGGATGTGAAACGCTCATGTAGATGGGACAAAAGAGCCCTAGCCGACGAAGGCGAGAAAGCCGTTAACACCGACGACATTCGTCTCCTCTACAATGTTTTACATCGCCTTAGTGAGACTAAGATAAATGTCACGTTGCCCTGAAAGACTTGTCAGGACAATTACTGATCGACCCAGCTGACCAGTTGAAGTGCTAGTTTGTGCATTTTGGAAACCTTTTTCCAGTGTCGGCCACGCCATCAACACTTCAGCATGATCCGCCAAGGGTTTGACGCATTACCCGTGTCAGGTAATACAGGTAGGTGGATACAAGAGAAGATTGCCGCAACTCTCTGGCGGCAACAAGCAGGATTCCGTACCGGACGATCCTGTGTGGACCACATTGTCACGGTCCGTATCATCTTGGAGCAAATCAATGAATTCCAAGAGTCTCTTTACCTGTTGTTCATTGATTACGAAAAAGCTTTCGACCGTCTCAGTCGTGAAAACATGTGAGGAGCCCTTAGGCGCAAGGATGTCCCTAAGAAAATCATCGGCCTCATTGAAGCACAGTACAAGGCATTTTCATGCAGGGTAAATCTTTGTATGGTGGTATGAACTACCAACCAAGCTGATCTGTTTAAAAGCACAGGTCGTACGACAGAAACTTAACGCATTCGATGTACTCGTTCAATACATGGCCTACTTGCCTAATTTCACCTTCTATAAATTTTCACACTTGTTGGCAACCAAATGAATACTATCATATCTATCATTTCATTCAAGGTTGCGACCATTCATTTGCAAAGATTTACATTCATTTGCTATTATCTCAGTTCAGAAGCATGCTATCGAAAAACAATGTATAAATAAATTTAACCTTGTAGTTTTATCTGAAAGTTTGTCGAATAACATTGGGGTCGCACACGCATACTAAAGTCGTGAGCGAGCTGTGAAGGAAACTTTCCACAGCGTGAATGTAATTTACATTCACCGCGTGGAGAGTTGCCTTCACAGCTCGCTCACAGCTTTGGTATACGTTTGCGACCCCAATGTTATTCGGCAAACTTTCAGATAAAACTACAAGGTTAAATTCATCCATACATTGTTTTTCGATAGCATGCTTCTGAACTGAGATAATAGCAAATGAATGTAAATCTTTGCAAATGAATGGTCGCAACCTTGATTTCATTATCCACTTTGATCTGTACTCGCTTACACTCTGAGTAGAAAATGACCGGTATAGCCATAAAAAGATTGATTCGTTAGGCATTAAATTCATCGAAAAATTAATATTATAAAAAAAATAACTGGAGGTTTGAGTGTTCGACTGTTTGGATGCACTAGTTACTAGATTAACCCTCAAACCCCAGGATAATGTTTATTTTTAACCGGCTGATACCCAGGAACCATGAAATATAAAAATAAGTGGTTTCCACTATGATCGATGGGAAGATTTGTATTTCTTGCAAGGGTAGTTGTCAAATCGGAAGTCCATGCTCCTCCTCTCTCTCCTCTTCTTGGCGTAACGTCCTCACTGGGACAAAGCCTGCTTCTCAGCTTAGTGTTCTATGAGCACTTCCACAGTTATAAACTGAGAGCTTCCTCTGCCAATGACCATTTTGCATGTGTATATCGTGTGGCAGGCACGAAGATACTCTATGCCCAAGGAAGTCAAGGAAATTTCCTTTACGAAAAGATCCTGGACCGACCGGGAATCGAACCCGCCACCCTCAGCATGGTCATGCTGAATACCCGTGCGTTTACCGCCTCGGCTATATGGGCCCCATGCCTAAACCTGATTTTGCACCGCAAATAAGTGTTCCCTGGTGCTATGCTGTGGCGATATGTTCTACAGCTGCCTATTGGTTACTTTTTGCCTTTCTCGTGCACCAAGGTGTACCGAAAGGCTATATGTTCACTCCAAAAACGAAAATTTGATAGAGCCCCCGGAGGGATCAAGTGTTAAATACCAATCGACTCAGCTCGACGAGTTGAGATGATGTCTGTGTGTATGTATGTGTGTGTGTATGTATGTGTGTGCGTGTGTATGTGTGTATGTGTACAAAAAGGTCACCTCATTTTTAGATAGTAAATATGAACCGATTTCAACGATCGATGGTTCATTCGACGGGGTACATTGTCCCATTGTTTCCTATTGAAAATGGTTCAGATCGGTCCAGCCGTTCCGGAGTTATGGCCATTTAGGTATTCCGGACCGGTACCCCAAGAAGGGGCCAGACATGAAAATGCAACAAACCTATGCATGCGACCCATCAAACCACGGCATTTTCGATTATCTGATGAACTGGATGAAGGAAAATAGTCACTGACTATATCTGAACCGGTAGTGTTCCGGAACCGGTTCCGGGTGTCCCGCCGGAAGTGGCCAAATAAGAAAGTGAACATAATCCATGCATGCGACACGTCAAATAGCGTATTTTTCGATAACCAGTTGAATGGTAAGCAGAAAAATAGTTTCAGACCATGTTTGAACCGGTAGTATTCCGGAACCGGTTCCGGATGTCCTGCCGGAAGTGGCAATTTAAAAAAGTGAACCAAACCCAGGCATGCGACACATCAAAGAGCGGCTTTTTCGATAACCAGATGAACGGTAAGCAGGAAAATAGTTTCGAACCTCGTTTGAACCGGTAGTGTTCCGGAACCGGTTTCGAATGTCCTGCCGGAATTGGCCAATTAAAAAAGTGAACCAAAGCCAGGCATGTGACACATCAAACAGCGGCTTTTTCGATAACCAAATGAACGGTAAGCAGGAAAATAGTTTCAGACCATGTTTGAACCGGTAGTATTCCGGAACCGGTTCCGGATGTCCTGCCGGAATTGGCCAATTAAAAAAGTGATCCAAACCCAGGCATGCGACACATCAAAGAGCGGCTTTTTCGATAACCAGATGAACGGTAAGCAGAAACATAGTTTCAAACCTAGTTTGAACCGGTAGTATTCCGGAACCGGTTCCGGATGTCCTGCCGGAAGTGGCCAACTAAAAAAGTGAACCAAACCCAGGCATGCGACACATCAAAGAGCGGCTTTTTCGATAACCAGATGAACGGTAAGCAGGAAAATAGTTTCGAACCTCGTTTGAACCGGTAGTGTTCCGGAACCGGTTCCGAATGTCCTGCCGGAATTGGCCAATTAAAAAAGTGAACCAAAGCCAGGCATGTGACACATCAAACAGCGGCTTTTTCGATAACCAAATGAACGGTAAGCAGGAAAATAGTTTCAGACCATGTTTGAACCGGTAGTATTCCGGAACCGGTTCCGGATGTCCTGCCGGAATTGGCCAATTAAAAAAGTGATCCAAACCCAGGCATGCGACACATCAAAGAGCGGCTTTTTCGATAACCAGATGAACGGTAAGCAGAAACATAGTTTCAAACCTAGTTTGAACCGGTAGTATTCCGGAACCGGTTCCGGATGTCCTGCCGGAAGTGGCCAACTAAAAAAGTGAACCAAACCCAGGCATGCGACACATCAAAGAGCGGCTTTTTCGATAACCAAATGAACGGTAAGCAGGAAAATAGTTTCAGACTATATCTGAACCGGTTGTGTTCCGGAACCGGTTCCAGCTGTCCCGCTGGAAGTGGTCAATTAAAAAAGTAAACCAAGCCCATGCATGTGACACATGGAAGAGCGGGGTTTTTCGATAACCAGATGAACGGTAAGCAAGAAAACAGTTTCATACTGTATCTAAACCGGTTGTGTTCCGGAACCGGTTCCAGGTGTCCCGTCGGAAGTGACCAATTAAAAAACAAAACCAAACCCATGCATGCGAAACATCAAATCATCAAAAATGTTCGTTAACCAGTTACACGGGCAGCAAGAAAATAGTCTCTGACCACACTTAAGATTACCGGCAGTGTTGCAGAATCAGGGTTGGACCCATTGCTGAAATTACGCAGGTAAACAAAATCGATGCAAGCGCTTAATATGTGTAAAAGAACAAAATCTTGATAAAAATTTAAGCGTCTTGTCAAATTACATCATTTTAGATACCTGAGGCGTCATTTTACAGTAGGATGGATCAACGTTGCATGGAAAAATTTAAATTTTATAGCACCAATCCCCTTCTGCGTCCAAAATTACTGCAATTGGGTTTTTAAATTAAGAAAAATATATTGATTTTTCGATTTTGTACGAAAGAGCACCTTTTTCTGAGCCACTATGATTTTTTTCAGATTTTTAGAACCTTATTTTGGTACCTAAAATCAATTTCAAACAAATTTTTTGAAATCACCTTTTGACAGCTGGGTAACTGTTTGACAGTTCCGCCCAGTACAAACTGCGACAAGGGGTGATTCGACAAATCGCTCCCATACAAACTTCAAATTGATTTTTAAATAGGTTCCCGGGCTCCGAAATTCATGAAAATTTGGATTTCGGCTCAGTTTGACATGCAGATTCAGAATATCGAATTATCTCAACACCGTTAAAGAAGCCAATTACAATTTTGATGCAACTGGTTGAGTCCTCGCGCTCTGTAACACGGTAGAAATTCGAATGGGCTTTAATAGGGGAAATTTTGATTGCTTGCACTTTTTTTTGTCAAATGTTACATGAATCTTATAACTAATGATAATAAAATATAGGCTAAAGTGCGCAGAAAAAAAATTGCCGAAATGGCTTGATAATGATCGGCATCCAGTGCTAGTGAAGGTGGTCATGCAGTCAACTGAGAGATTTGATATTTTTCAACTCGGCCTATACGTTTAACATAGCTTCGGAATATGAGCCATCAATAAGTTTCCAAATTCAATTATGGCTTTGATAAAATTCTTGCTTTTCTGAATAAGGCTGACACAAATTTTGATTTTCTCTTAACCCTCTAATACCCAAATTTTTGATTTTGATCTAAATATCATTATTCGTCATCTAAAATCGATTTAGACATGTTTTGGAAGATGATTATTTTTAATTCTCGATTTCGTGAATTTTTATTTTTGAACATACCCACAACTTTATATTTTTCCTGGAAGCCTATTTGGGGTGCGGATTTTTTGAGATAAAAACATTTTGAGATTTTATGATTATTGTTGAAATATTTTTATTTTTATTTTTTTTCAAAGAAAATTTTATTTTCCGTGTAATTATAAGGAAAATAATTTTAGAGTGTATTCGATTCCCTTAAACTATTAAACTAGGGTAGAATGATTTGGGAAAAATTTAAAATATGTTAATTACAGCGATTCAATACAAAATAAACAATGACTTCTAAAAGGTGTCTAAAACATCAATTTTTCAATGATTTGAAAAAAATGTAAATACGCTTTAAAATACACCAAAAACTATTTTAAGATATACGAAACTTGGAGGCGAATGAATTAAAATTAATAAATTTAAAGCCTCAAAAAAAAAAAAATATACGAAACAGTCTTAAATATCAGCCAAAAATATCAAAATTTTGATTTTCCACTAAACAAAAATTACAAAAATGCTCAAACTATACCCCGTCTAAAGGCGGGGTTGGGTATCAGAGGGTTAAGTCCAGAGGGGTCCCCCTTTGGAAATTTTGGTCGGAATTCAACATCTTGAAGAAGTGCACAAATAAATAAACCAAAAGATTTATCAATTTTAAAGTGAAATTAGAGTCTTCCAGAAGTTTTTCTTTATCAAAACCGATGAGTTAAGGCGAAACTGGAAGCCTTTACTCATTTTTTGGTTTTTGATGTACTATTAAATAGCGAAGCAATATTTTCAAAATCGGGTTTCGTGCACATGTAGAGTGTGGATGAGGGTATCTTCTGATTTTTTACGCGGTATAAAATGTTTTTCGTTTTTGCAGAAACCATGTTTGAACAAAATTTCACAAAAAAATGCTTCGTTATTTTATAAAAATTCAAAAACCAAAAATATTAGGAAATGCTTCCAGTTTCGCCTTAAGCGGTTTTGCTTAGTTTTTTAAAGAATTTTTTCATCAAATACATTTATTATTTATCAACTCCATCCCTCATTGACGAGTCAACGAGCACTGTGACAAAATAAGAAAATGAGATTTATTCCGTTCTACAGTATTCTCAGGATTCAGGAACACTTCGGCTTATGGCCGGAAAAAATGTTGAGTACATATTCGACGAGAAAGGCACTATCACCACTAGGTGGATTAATCTGGTTTTTAATAAATAGCTGTTTATTCTCGGTAGATCTATTAAATTGGAATCCAAATCTGGCCAAATCTGGAGTCAATTTTTTTTAGTTGGGACAGAAATCGATAAACGCCTAAAAGTATGCAATGGTCTTGTAATAATTCGTTGGCTTAAAGTATGACCCGTGTTTGAATTCTAGATGGAATAATCACTCATGTGATACTTTTAAAAGAAGGACTCTCTGGTATACAAATTCTTCATAGACACTAAACTTCTAAAATAATACTTTCAGGTCCAAACTGATTATGGAGCTTTGGGAGCAGTGCGTCCCGAGTCCGACCGGAAGTACACATCTGGGACAAGGTTTCACATTCATGCTAGAGAACAATCTCAGCATTGTGGTTTTGCGTTTGACTACCATTTCAAATTGTTAAAGAGTTCAGAATGATTTTAAAATGCCAGATTCATAGACGAATCGCCAAAACATTGAACCAGGGAACACTTATTTCCGGTGCAAAATCGGGTTCAAGCATGGACTTCCGGTTTGACAACTACCCTTGCATGAAGTACAACTCTTCCTATCGATCATAGTAAAAAACCGTTAATTTTTATATTTTATAGTTCCTGAGTATCAGCCGGTTAAAAATAAAAAGTTTGTCCTGGGGCTTTGAGGGTTAATATGACAACAAAACGGGACAGAAATGTACAATCAATTATGATAAAAAAAATGTAACTCAGACGCATATTACAAAGAACAACATATGCACATTTTTTTGTTCCACAATTCCAACTAATTTGTTTATGTAAACAAAGCGAAGTGCCGGGATCGCCTCGTCCGCTCGTGGGTCGTCCGTGTGTCAGGTCAATCGCCGAACCGCCCTCGAGCCATACACGATATTGTTATTATCGGTCTCATTCTTCATATAAGTCGGCGGCGGTCGTTCGTTCCGTGTCGGCCGAGGCCCCCTGCTACGAAAGCGCGATCATTTCCTTCAACATAGATTATACGCGCATTAAAAATTAATTAGTTACCTACCTATATGTAGGTAGGAAGGAAAAATAAAAGTTCGAGCGCGGCTTTTGGAGACTGATTTGTTGAACTCATCAACCCCGCCGCGAGTTGTACCGCGGCAATCCGATCAACCGACACAAAGACGTCACTTGTTGGCCGACTTTTGTTTTTGGGAGTTCACTTTGACAGTTTGCCCACCGGGCAACTCCCCGCGTCCGCATGGACCTTCGTGGAGAGTCAGTGTGTCAGACAGGATCGGAAGATGAATGATCTTCCCAAGCGGGCGATCGAAGGATGGACGGGTAGCGGAGGACGACGGAAATTCCCAAAGCGAGAGAGCGAGCCGAGAGCTGTTGTGGTGCCCCGTTGACAGCGGGTCGTAGTCTGACAAATGGTCTCATCCAAGCCGTCACGGTTTGCAAGTCGATAAATCTGTCAGCTGGCTAATCCACCGCGGCCGAAGACAATCAAACGGCAATAAATTATGGTAATTTTTCCGATAGGAGTATTAACATAATTTTTCACCGATATTATTTACAATTATTATCATCATACGCTGCTTTTCTCCCCCTTCTGTGGCCTCCGATCCTGGGATCAGCTCTTGGGGCTCATCTCAACGCGACTCCAAACCAACGACAGAACCATCCACTGAATGTGCATCACGCACTAGTGCTAAGCGGTATCTCGACAAGGGGGAAGTATCAAAATCAAAGCACGAAAATTTGAGTAGATTCGGTGAAGTTCATTGTGCGTTCTATGCCACCAGTTGGATAAGATGCAACTCCGCAAGTAAAATCCTTTTTTCTCACTCATGAAAATTCATAGCATTGTCCAGTAGGGAATGCACCACCACGCAACATCATCAAACAATTTTGATATTCCTTCCCAATCGAGACAGAGCAACAGCAGCAGCAAACAAACAATTTTGCAGTCGCGAAAAGTTGTGTTGCGCATTCGTTTCTGGGATAGCTGAGCCAGCAGAGACTTGTTTCCCAGTCAGCAGTGTCGGCTGCAATTGCGATCATAAATTCATTCGCTTTGACAAGAAAATTGCGTTGCTGTTTTTTTTTCAGTTGCCTAACCAGTCCAGGACGGCGATGTCGACAGAGAGCTGGATGGCAACACTGACTGTGCGCCGCGAAGCAGGCTACGAAAATTAGTTGGTCATCTTCGGTGGATGGTTTTCGATATTTATTGAATCCACTTATCCGTAATAACTCTATGTCGGGAAAAACTGAATGGGAAGGATGGGAAGGAGGGAATCGCGCCACTTGGGCGATGGCTTCTATTTTCGTCTGTTTTCCGCTATAACTCAGTCAAATTTGAACCAATTGACACAATTTTTGGAATGCGGTGAGATAGGTATAGTATCTACCCGTGTACAACATTTCAAGTAAATTGGTTCAAAATTGACTGAGTTATAGTGGAAAACAGACGAATATTGAAGCTACCGCCCAAGTGGCGCGATACCCGACAAAAATGTGGGAACTTCCCAAAAGACATGGGTAGTTTACATGACAACCTGGCTTGATTGGTCTTATTTTGCAAATGGCAACAAAGTATTGTACGGCAACTTGACTTCAAACCGTGGGAAAGTTCTGAAATGGGATTACATTTGTTAAAACTGATAATGTTCACCGAAGCACCAGTAGACAAATGGAAAGATTGTCTTAGCAACTCTCAACCAGATCAAAGGATCAACGGAGATTGCTTTTGGTCGTCTGCAACTCCCTGCAGGCTTCCCGTTTTCTATTTGGAAAATTAACTACCTACTGCGACCAATATTTGATCTACTCGTGTCCTTTGTATAGTGCATGTCGTGTGACTTTAGGGGCTGTCCATAAACCACGTGGTCATTTTTTTGGGACTTCTCAACCCCCCCGCGTGGTCATTAGTCCATACAAAATTTTTTTTTCGTCCATACAAAATGGTCATTGGCCGAACCCCCCCCCTCATGACCACGTGGTTTATGGACAGCCCCTTATCACACATAATCGTCAAAGGGTACGCTTCAATATTCGATTGTGCTGCCGCACTGTATCCTCGATCACACTCGATGCTCGCCAGATCTCGTTCCACAAGGACAACTCCTCGTCTCCGCTGCGCTGTGTGCCTTCTTGTATCAGCCGTTTAGCTGTGGCGAACACTAATTTAGAAGAGTAATTGCCCGGCATCTTTGCAACATGCCCTGTCTACCGTATCCTTCCGGCTTTATCCACCTTCTTAATAATAACTTCACCGTACAGGGCAGCGAGTGCGTAGAGCATCTGTTTCATTCACCGTTTTCCTACACACTATCGAAGGAAGCGTGGCTCGAAAAGTCTGTGTATTTGAAGGTCCTCCTCGAGCATACCCAGTTAACACAAAGTCTTATATGATGTTGAATAGGATGCTAAAGTGGGGGTCATATGCGTACCAGCTTCCATTCAAGCGCGTGTTAAGTGTGCGTATATCGCCTCCACTTTTGCATCCTATCCAACATCATATGCGATCGTGTGTTGTGGGTGGTTCATGTTTCTTACCCATAAAGAACCTCCTCCTTGTTTGGCGGGTTTAGACCACTGTGTCCGGATTTCATGACTTTGAGGGAACTCCTGGTGATTTCTTCTGTAAGAACTCCTGGAGGAAATCTTAAATAGAACTGTTGAAGTTGTCCCTGATGAACCACCTAGAGGTATCAGAAGGCCGGCTCCAGAGGCACGTTATCCTCCATTTGGGACATTTGTGCCATCGCCATAAATATAAGCCAATTTCATCATTTACCTGAGGGAGAATGGGACAAGGGATGGAATGGGATAAGGAAAGGGAAAGGTGATGAAATAGGAAGGGGTATCCTAGAAGAGGGAATGAACGCATAAGCGCAACGAGAGCTCATAGCCCATACCACAACGGGTTTAATCAGTGCCCTGAAAAGGACACTGTAAAACGCATAAGCGTAAAGAGAGCCTAGAGCTCAATGGAGGTAGCTTGTGACGTCATGCGACTTTCAATATGACATTGAAAGGCACGTCATCGAAAGCATCCTCAATATTCAAGAAATCACCCAAGCAAAAACTACGTTTGAGCGAGTACTTTCTGGAAAACGTAAACAACGTAATTGGGAGGCATGTGAGTTCACATGAACAGACATGTCAGCCAGACGAACATCACAGATGTGATAATCGACAATGTATTTCAAGCATTTCAGAATGAACGAGGTAACCCGATAAATTTGGAACTCATTCCTTCTTGATACAACGCACGTACCCTTTCAGGATATAACTATGGAGAAATTTCACGCCATTAAAAAATATCCCATAGAAAACTACAAGAGTTTAAAACATGCTTGAAATACCCACATCCCTCTGGAGAAAAATAGGACAAAACCCCATTTTCTCCTGGAGATTTGAAGTAAGCAGAGCTTTTTGGGGCCCACTAAGTCGATTATATAGCTATTATCCTCAAACGGAAGCTAGAGATTCGTAACTATACAAAAGTATAGTTTATCCGAACATGAACAGATCAGAGTTCCATTCAGGAATACCTCTTGCAGGTCGCACAGACCGCAGAGGGCAAACTTCTTTCAAAGCAATAGTTTTGATACTCCACAATGAAGGGCATTATAGGTACAAAACCACAATGAAACTCTCTTGGAGTAGCAATGGAAGCGAGTTATCCATAAAATGTGGTCGCAATCAATCATTACAGATTCTCTAGTTTGTTGAGCAGGTACGCCTGAATACGCACATGTTGCGAAGGAACACTCAAAAGTGCAAAGAAGGTCAAATGGAGACTCCTCATCTGACACATGCCAATCAGTCAACTTATGACAAATTCTGCTCATGCAGAGTTTGGTTAGGTGTAACTCTATGTATGTTAAATTATCCTTGAATACAGTGATAGACATTCGTTTAATTCATAAAAGATTTTATGATAAAACTTTTTTATCGTAGTGATAGTATATCTAGAACTGTTTTATAAAAATGTGATACATTAAACTTACATATACACTGAAAGAAAACCGAGGGTAAAATCCCTTCAAATGTCACTTTTTGCCTAGACATTCGTTTAGCCGAGGTAAATGAAAAATTGATTTTCAATAGATTTTTTGCAATTTCGTGAGTATATTTCGAGGATATACTCCATGGCATTTAGTTTATGACGTGTTAGCAAGATAATTTACCATAAAAGTTTATTTATTTGTGAAATTCAGAGAAATATTATAAAAAAATGTCCCGATAAGGAGAAGCGACGATAAACAAATTTATTTAAGAAAAATGATTTCTGTAAACACTCAAACGTAAGCTAGATAAGCAGTTTTGAAAATATGGCACAGAATTATTGTTAGAAATGTTCAAATTGTTGCATAAAATGCCATGAAAAAATTAATTGGTTTTTGATTGGTTAAACTTTAAAATGGAATTGATAAAAGCTAAAATGAAAAGTTCTGCATTGAAATAAAGACGTGCCCTAATGCCTGTGGAGTATACCTGTTTGATACTAGCATTACTAAATGAGTTAGAAGACTGCAAAGTGAAAGAACTGCAAGAAGTGTCAGATTTTTTGTACCCTGTTTATTCAAAAGCAGATGCTCATACAAAAATGCAAGATATGGTCAAACAATTGACTAATTTTATTCAATCTGAAGAAATATATTATAAATGAGTCTTAGTTGTGAATCACATTAATTTTTAACATGATTTATATGAAAAGAATGTCTAAATTATGAAACAAGTAGTCTATGCTAGAAATTTGAATACTTTCGGTGTCATTTCTCGAAAAATGAGTCGTCCAATGTATGTTATTCCAGCCAGAATACAGTCTAGAAGATATTGGGAGCTATTAGAAGACGTAATAGTAGTACTAGTAAACGCTGTGATTTATGCAAGTGAAACCATCATATTTCATCAAAACAATGCTTAAATACGTGGTTTTTCGATGATTTGCGTTATTTTTTTCTGTTAAAAACATTGTTTTTTTCGTAAATTTTCAACCTGCTTTTGTCATGAAACTTTCATTTGATTCTTTTGAAACACTATTGATAAAAATATTTACATCAAATCTGAATTTGGAAACATTTACAATATTATGACATATTCATATGAGTTACATGCAAAATTAATATGGCAACACTTCCAAAAACAATCTAATTCATGATTTACAAGTCGATCTATAATGCAGATCACCATACAAAGTGACTTTGTTGGATATTTTTCGAAATTTGATAGTTTTTTATAGTGGTATTCTAAAAATTGTACAATTCGGCTAAACGAATGTCTAGGCAAAAAAATTACATTTGAAGGGTTTTTGCCCTCATTTTTGTTTCAGTGTATAGGTAAGTGTGATGTTTACCATATATATAAAACAGTACTAGATATACTATCACTACGATAAAATAGTTTTATCATAAAATCTTCTGTATGCGATTCCTGAAACTTTTTTGAAAAATGTTTAGCCTCGGCTAAACGAATGTCTATCACTGTAGGTAGCATGTAATCCATCAAACTGAAGCATCTCAAGTTAATGTTTGAGCTACTTCAGATGATGTAATCATCGTAGCAATACTGCCAAATATCAGCGAAAAGATGCTGAATACAAGAGCTTGCTTGAAGGCATCCATACGGAAAGGTTGAAACATACTGTTAACGTTATTCTAAGATATAGCATGCTCGAGACACGACACTTCATTTATAATGAAAGAAGCGAAACTGGGTTCACAAGGTAATCTATACAGAAATTACCTTAAGAAAATGAACTTTTTGAAGTAGAGCCACTTGGGCTAACACGCTTTTTATGCTGAAAATTGATCTAAGCTTTCCTAGCCGTAGCCACTACCCAAACCAGACAGGATTACACTCTTCACATTCACAGCACAAAAAAGGAAACATCAACGACAAATTAAATCGGTGTCAATTGAAAAACGCCAATGGCAAAATCGCATAAAGCCAAACCATATAGGGTGCCTGTACCAATTATGGCACTACCTAAGGAAAACAATTTGTACAAAAATAACGAGAAGACCAACGAATGTCACCAATATGTTAAAAGATAGTTTAGTTTCCATACTTTACAGGAAAAATATAAAAACGGAGCCAAAACTACTTTTAGTATTTATTACGGCGTGTGCCAATGATAGGAACCCTGTCCCAGTTATGGCTACATTTTTTAACTTTGGTTCCTTTTCGCACTATTTGCATGCATTTCTTATGGGATTAGCCATAATTGGTACACTATGGCGAAAAAGGGTGCAAGGAAGCCGAAATTTTAAGGAAAAATATTTATTTCTACCAGAATTTGAGCAAAATGTGGACTTTAAATGAATGCAACCATCTTTTGTGAACGTGATCTGTTGTTCACATTTTTTTATTGTTGATATATATCGTTAAAGGGTGAAAATCAACTATGGCGAATAAATGGTACTATAGCCATAATTGGTACACTTACCCTAGGTAGAAATGTAAGCTAATTTACAACATTTGAATAATCCCGCCCTTATTTAGCCTCAAATTCGAGACTTAAGAAAGGCAACTGATTATCTCGGAGAAACGCAAGGTCCACTGCACTATTGCTCTGGTTAGCGCAGTAAGGGGCCGTTCATAAACCACGTGGTCTTTTGGGGAGGGGGGGGGGGTAGGTCTGGCCAAAGTCTACGCTCCATACAAATTCCAAAATTTTTGTATGAACAAAAGTCTACGAGAGGGGGGGGGGAGCTGGGGTCTGAGATGGCCAAAATTTGGTCTACGTGGTTTATGAACAGTCCCTAAGGGCGTAATACTGTGGAGGACGCCCCAATTCTCCACAAGCTCCGTTTGTGGTTAGGTTTTTATAAGACCCCCCTAACCATTCATTCCTTGGCACGGTAAGCATAAAGCCGCATAATACCATGAATTGGGGGTCACCTGTTTAGTGGACTCTTACCACTGAATCAGGCGGTCCGTAGTGTTATTCTTAGCCAATTGAGACAACCCCTACTACACAGCTATCTAGGCTTATCGTGAAAAGAAGTTAACATTGATGGTTAACTTCCAAACGAGCCTGAACAGCCCCTTGAAGTTGAAGTTGTTCCTGATGAACCACCTAGGGGAAATCCCAGAGGGAACTTCTACAGGAATTTCTCAGAGAGAGCGTCTAGAGGAATATCAGATGGAACTTTCTAGAATTCTCAGATGAAATTCTTGGACCATATCCGAAGGTATCTCTAGAGGGAACTCCTGGATAAATTCCTCAGGTGGAACTGCATGAGAAATCCCCAATGCGAACTTCTGGAAGATTCTCAAAGGGAACTCCTGAAGGAATCTCCAGAGGGAACTCCTGAGGATTTCTTCCGTAGGAATCCCCAGATTGGAATTTCATGAGGAATTCTCAGACGGAACTATATGAGGAATTCACAAAAGACCCTTCTGAAGGATTCCTCGATAATCCTCCTGGTTGAATCCCCAGAAAAAAATCCTAGAGGTACCTCCACATGGAACACCTGGGAGAATGCCCAGAGGGATCTTCTCAAGAGGTTTCCCAGATGAAAATCCTGGAGGATTTCTAGATGGAATTCCGGAGAAATACCAAAAATGAATGATTGAAGAGGTTCCCAAAGGGAACTCCTGCAGGATTCTTAAATGTAACTCTTGGAGAAATTCTCCAAAGGGAACTCCTGGAGAAATGCTTGGAGAGAAAACTTCTGTATATATCCCCAGAGGGAACTTCTGGGGATTTCTTCTGTAGAAACTTACGGAGGAAATCTCAAATGAAACTTCTGGAGGAATCTCCAGAAGGAACAGCTGGAGGAATTCCCTGATGGAACTCCAGGAGAAATTCTTCAGAGAGAACTGCTGGAGAAATTTCCCATTGGCGACCGGTGAAGGAGTCTGCAGATGAATCTTCTGAAGGATATCTAGATGAAATTCCTGGAGAAATACCAAGAAAGAATTACAGAACGAATACCCAGAGGCAACTCCTGGAGGAAATCCCCAGAGGGAACTGCTGGAGAAAGTCAGGATTCCGGCCCAGAAAATTTTTATAGAGGAATCTCCAGAGGAAACTCCTGAAAAAACTCCCCAGAGGGAACTCCTTTAGGAACATCCAGAATGATCTCCTGAGGGATTCCCCAATGGGAACTTCTTGATTTTTTTTTTTATTTGGAGGAAATCTTTTCCATGAAGAAATCTCCGAAAGGAACTCCTGGAGAAAATCACAAATGAAATTTCTGGAGGAATAGAACCAGAGAGAACTCCATGAAGAATTCGCAGACGATACTGAGTGGAATATCCAGAGCAAACCGTATGAGGAATTTTAAGAGGGCACTCCTGAAGGATTCCGCGATGAACCTCCTGGGGGAATCCCCTGAAGGAGTACTAGGAGGAATCTCCACAGGGAACACCTGAAGGAATTCCTATAGGTAACTACTGAAAAAAAAAATCCAGAGAGAGTGTCTGGGGGAATTTAAAGATGTAAATCCTAAAGGAATTCCTAGAAGGAAATCCTGGTGGAATTTCCCATTGGGAACTACTGGATGAATTTCCAGATGAAACTCCTGGAGGATGTCTAGATGGAATTCCTAGAGAAATACCAAGAAAGAATGGTTGAAAGAATCTCCAGAGGGAATTTCTGGAGGAATCCCAGATAAAACTTTTGGAGAAAATCCCTAGAAGGAACTGGGAACTGCTGGAGGAATTCGCAGTGAAAAGTTGATACTCCTGGAAGAATCCTTAGAAGTATTTTTGAATAAATCTCTAGAGGGAACTCCTGAGGAACTCTTGGAGGATTCTCCAAAAGGATTTCCTGGAAGAATCTTCAGAGAGATCTTCTAAGGGAATCCCCGGATGCTATTCCTGGGGGATTTTTTCTGTGATTGGAACTCCATGAAGAGCTCTCCAGAGGGAACTTCTGGCGGAATACCCAGACGGAAATCCTGGCAGAATTTCCCAGTGCAGTGGAAGCTCCTGGAGGAATTTTCCAGAGCGAACTCCTGATGCATTTTAATTCCTTAGATACAACTCTGGGAATTATCCCAGAGAGAATGTGCTGGGGAATTGCCGTAGGATTTCTCTAAGAAATTATAAAAGAAACTAGCTGTCCCGGCAAACTTTGTTTTGCCAAGTTGTGGTGGTTTGACAACTGTTGAGGTTATCGCAGCAACGCACTTTAGATTGTTTTAATTTTGATCACGCTGAATTTGTTCCCGGCTCATAAAAATCCTTACTATATCATTTTTTTTACTTTTCTAGTGGATTTGCGTAGCTTTTTGTACATATAAACACAGCCGCCATGAATACGAATCGAACCATGCATGAGTCATGCTGATCGGTCCACCCGATCTTGAGTTTAGTTGCCTCAAAGAGACTTCAAACTGATTTTTATATACAGGGTGTTAGGTTCCTGAGTGCAAACTTTTTAAAGGGTGTTAGAGGACCATAAATGGAGAAAAAAATTGTTCAACGCATATGGTCAAATCTTAACCGTTACGTAGTTATTGAACTTCCCATGTTTTAAACTCTTATTGCCTTAACTGGCTATAACTTGAAAATGGTCAAACTTACCGAAGTTTTTTGACCCTTATTCGAAAGATTATTGATTTTTCTATCAAATGGCATCTTTGAATCGATTGGTTTAGTTAAATAACTAAGTTTTCTAGAGCAAATAGCTCAAAAGTAGTGTGTTTTAATTTATTTTTGTCCATTATCTTTGAAAAATGCGTAACAATTCAAAATTCTTTCTTTGGCAAAGTAGTGACCCCTGTTCCACTCTACAATTCGTTCTTTGACATCAAACTTCTATCTCTTATCGTTTTGTTGCAATTTCGATTTTAACATCGCATTTTAGATCATAAATTTGCAACTCTCATGGAAAGCACTTTTTTGCGCATTGTGCCGCACATTTAAATCAAAATTGCAAGAAAACGCTAAGAGCTAGAAGTTTAGTGTCAAAGAACAAATTGTAGAGTGTAACAGGGGCCACAACTTTGCCAAAGAAAGAATTTTAATTTATTACACATGTTTCAATAACCAATAAAAATACACTATTTTTAGCTATTTTGCTCTGGAAAACTTAGTTATTTAACTAAACCAATCGATTCAAAGATGCCATTTCATAGAAAATTCAATAATCTTTCGAATAAGGGTAAAAAAACTTCGGTAAGTTTGACCATTTTCAAGTTATTACCAATTAAGGCAATAAGAGTCAAAAACATGGGAAGTTCAATAACTACGTAACGGTTCAGATTTGACCATATGCGTAGAACATTTTTTTTTCACCATTTATGGTCCTTTATCACCCTTTAAAAAGTTTGCACTCAGAAACCTAACACCCTGTATAAAGATATTCAAAGAAATTTTGAAGGAATCTCGAGCGATACTCTTTTCAATCGACTGATCTGTTAACAGCCGGAGCATTTCAGACGCATTTGAGCACACAATCGTCTGCCATAACAACACCCACCAAACTGAGAATTTTGTTCGAAGTGCAGTAAAGGCTAACATTAATGCAGGCAGTTATCACGCTCAAATAATTTTAGTAATTTTTTTTCAACTTACCAACTCCAGATACTACATCCGCTCCTTTCTGTACCCTATTGTCTACTTTTTCGGTTTTTTTTTTTTGATGAATTCAGTTCCGATACGATCTTTTCAACATCCTTAGCTTTCCTTAACACCCGGTAAAGGGCCCATATAGCCGAGGCGGTAAACGCACGGGTATTCAGCATGACCATGCTGAGGGTGACGGGTTCGATTCCCGGTCGGTCCAGGATCTTTTCGTAAAGGAAATTACCTTGACTTCCTTGGGCATAGAGTATCTTCGTGCCTGCCACACGATATACACATGCAAAATGGTCATTGGCAGAGGAAGCTCTCAGTTAATAACTGTGGAAGTGCTCATAGAAACACTAAGCTGAGAAGCAGGCTTTGTCCCAGTGAAGACGTTACGCCAAGAAGAGGAGAGAGGAGCTTTCCTTAACGAGGGAGTTGGCTCAGTGATGCCTCCTGCCGTACTGACGTACTCCTTTCTCCCGCTGGCTTGGTCCATCATGTCTGCAGTCTCTACACTATTCCGGTGCTCATCATAGTGTTGCTTCCACTTATTGATCACCTAACGTGCACCAGATTTCGGTTAGCAGCCTGAAGCTGTTGCGAGATATGTTGAGCTTCTGGTAGAGCTATTTTGTTTCTTGAAAACAACACAGCAGGTTTATTTCCTCGTACTCAGCTTCTTGCAGGTGCCTAACAAAGTGACAGCTTGCTTGGCAACAAGGCATGTTATACTCATTCTCGGCATTAATATGGTGAGGTCTCATGAAAACGTTTAACTGACAACTCGGCTGTGCGAATCTCGGCATTGGTAAACCGAGATTCGGCATTTAAAATTAAGTGTGTACGATGCCGAACCCGCGATCCTTCAGTAGATCTGCGACTCATGTCCTAGTGCTTAAACTGGGTAGTTTCCGGCAGCGTTGTTGGCTGAAGGCCGACCTTTCCAACATCGGCAGCCTACCTAGAACGTGTAGGGTGGTCCGTATCCGGCTGCTGCTGAAACAACTGATTAAAATCATGCAAGAGTTTCTGAAGAAATCCCAGAAAGAGTTCGTCAAGAAATGCCTGTTTTAAGTTTCTTAGGATCTTATGACCCCGTAAACTTTCTGAAGGAATCCATGCCAGACTTTCTAAACGAATCTTTGGAGATATTTTTGACAAAAATCTCAGATATATGTATGCATCCAATTTGAAACGATTTCAGTTTCTGAAAAAATCCTTGGTAGCTGTTAAAACGAAGTCCATGAAGAATTTTTAAGAGGAGTTCATTTAGCAATATTGGAAGGAACTCATGCCAGGATTTCAAAAAGAACCCTTGGTGAAATTTCTGGAGGAAACTGCAGATGAATTCATGAAGCAATCCTTTGGAGGAATTTCTCAAGTATTATTTGGAATAGTTTCTAAAATAAGCTTTCAATGAGTTTCCAAAGATATCTGGTATCAGGTATCAGAAAGCCAGCTCCAGAGGCACGTTATCCTCCATTTGGGACATTCATGCTATCGTCACATATTTAATTTATTTCATCGCCTACCTGAAAGAGAATGGGACAGGGATAAGAATTAGGAAAAAGAAAGATGATGAATTTCTAAAAAAAAATCCTTGATGAAAAATATTGAAAGAATCCGTGGAGTAAGTTCTTAAGGAATCTGGGGAAGCTTTTCCAAAACAAATGAAGAATCTTTAAAAATACCCCGTAATATTCCTGAAGGCCTCTCAGAAACCCCTGTACGAATTTCTAAAGGCATCCACGGAGGAGTTTCTGAAAAAATCCAAGGAAGGTTTCCTAAAGGAGTCATTTGATAACCTACTGGAGGAATCTCTAGAATACTTTCTGAAAGAAATCATGGAGGAATATCTTTAAAAATAAATAAATAAATAATGTTAGTTCTTCAGAAACAACGATGAAGTTACTGAAGCATTTTATATTTCATTAGCTGTCATGGTAAACTGTACCGCAGCCATTCCATAGACAATCGATATAATGGAACTCCGATTGTAATGATACTTGCGGTGAGTTTAAAGTTCATCGACAATATTTAGACCCCTTTTTTTATTTCATCATAATTTGGGTGACGAATTGAAAAAAATCCAAAAAACCAAAGTGTTTTAAAACCAAAAACAATACATAAAATCACAACCGATTTTAAATTTCATAGTTTTGTTTCACAAAAAAAATGTTACGATTCAAGGATTTTCATGGCGAATTTATTAGGAAGTTTCTGAAAGAATCCCAGGGATATTTCAAGCAATTCTAAAAGAAAATTTCTAAAGGAGTTTTTGGAGGATTTTTTGAAAGAATCCTTTAAGGTACTTCAAGGGGAAGATCTGGATGAATTCTTGGATAAATTTCAAGGGTAAAAACAAAAAAATATTTTCCAAAAAAAAAAATGGGAAAATTTCTGAAATTTTCTCTGAAGGATTTACTAAAGTATTCGTGGAGAAAATTCGTGAATAAGCATCTAAATGAATTACAGGTGGAAACCCCGGGCGAATTTATAAATTATTGAAGAAATTTCTATGGAAATTCAAGAAGAAATTTCTAAAACAATCCATCATGGACGATTCTCTAGTGGAAGACCTCTTTACGAAATTTCTGCAGGAATTTTTTTTGGTATTTCTTGACAAATCTATGAAGAAGTTTTTAAAGTAATTCAACAAGAAAACCTTCAAATGAATCGAATGCAAATTCAAATAAATTAGAATCCTTGGAAGTTTTCTGAAAAGAATTCTTGGAGCAGTTGTTTGGCTTATTTTTTACGGGTTCGTTGAAGATATGTACACAAGAATCTCTGAATTAAATTCTGAAGATATTTTCCAAATGTTAACTGAAGAATCTCTGGATGAGTTTCTGAAAGAATTTCTGTAAGAATTTCTGAAGTAATTAATGCAAGGTTTTTAAAATGGAACTCTTTGTGATATTTTTGGCTCTACCCCATTTGGCATAATGCCATTTGACCTAATGGGCATTACGCATAACAAAGATTATGCTTATTCTTACCAAGAAGGCTGTCTTCGTATTATGTCAAATGCCATCATGACAAATGACCAGGGCCGGGGGACCAGGGTCCTGGGCCCCATCATTTTAGCTCCCTCCCCCATAACAACCGTTTTTGCCAGCTAAACATTAACTCTTTTTTTCATTTTGCTCAAGTACTGTTCAAAAACAAGGAAAAACTAATTTGCTCATCGCATTTATACCTCCGAGGGGCCTCCACGTGCGCTTCGGTCCCGGGCCCCCACAATCCTTAATGCGGGCCTGCAAATGACCATTATGCCAAATAGGATAGAGCTAAATTTTCTATTTATGTGATTTGTAGATTTGACAGTTGAATTGTGTTGAAATGTTCCATTGTACATTCGAGAAATACACCCTCCCCACTCGGTAGAATAATTAGGTACCGTGATTTCGGGTGAAATTGATCGACGTGAGGGCAATTTTTATTTTTCAAAAATAAAACATTGAACTTGAAACAATTTGTAGAAAATGACCATCATCTGGCTCAAGGGTTATTGAATGATGAGTTTACATGTTTTACAGCTAATTAGTCACATATTTCTATATTGAATTTAATGTTTTCCGAATCTGCGTGTTCGGGAACGAAATAAAAATCACGGATCTTTTCAGCGATTGCTTTAAGCTGCAATTAGAGTATATATTTAGTTTATAGATTCATTGAGGTTTGTACTACAAAAAGGGCTTATAAATTCAGTGACTCATTAGTTTTTTTTTTATTCCTCGAACAACAGAGGTTAGAAACTGCACTTTGCTTGCTGTTGGGATGATAATTAACTATGTTTATTAGACTAATAATAACTGACCACAATTCTCACCTCAATCAAATTTAGGCACTCAAATAAACAAATTCAATAAGTAGAAAATATCAAAAATTTAGGAAAATAAATTGGTTTGTAGTCAGGGATGGGAACACTCACTTTGAAAGAGTTACACGCACTTGCTGTTTTCTCATCTCAGAAGCATGCTATCAAAAAACAGTGTATGGAGCACTTTTACTTTGTGGTTTTATCTCAAACTTTCCCAAATAAAGTAAGGGTCGCACACGCATTCCAAAGTCGCGGCAGAGTGTTGAAGGCAACTCTCCACGAGGTGAGTGTAATTTACATTCACCTCGTAGAGACTCGCCTTCATAGCCCTCTCACAACTTTGGTATGCATGTGCGATCCTTAATGTATTTGGCAAAATTTTAGATAAAATCAGAAGGTAAAAGTGCTCTATACACTGTTTTTTTGATAGCATGCTTCTGAGCCGAGAAAATACCAAGTGAATGTAACTCTTTCCAAGTGAGTGTTCCCATCCCTGTTTGTAGTTTCACATGTAGCATATCTGTTTTCACTCTGCTTTAGTTCTGACGTTTGCGCAGACGTGTCATGGTGAAGGTCGCTGTCCGTCACCGAAGACGTCAACAGTGGTCACGGAAGGGCTGCCAGTGCTAACACTGCGTGTTTGGCGAATTTCAAAGACACTTTCAAACTTTTGTAACCGTAGCAGTATCGCATATGGAGTAAATATTCGAATGAATGTTTATAGCTGCCAAGTGTTCACTAAACCCGATTTCATCATCAAAAGTTCTATAAATATTGATATTTATGCATTAAATTTTCCTATTTAAAGTAATGATTCGTGTAATATAAAAATTGCATACTTTTAGGCGTTTTCTATAGATTTATTAAACTTTAAACATAAATAATTAAGAATTTTCTTAACTTGTATAAATTTTTCAAAGCTTTTCGGGGTAGTTGATTTAGATGGAAAATTTATTTTCACTGACTGACCAATTTCACCCCGAAACTAAAATTTCTGATTTTTTGTTTAAAATTAAATTTGTTGCAATAAAATAATTTGCAGTAAAAGTTTCAACCTCGTTGACTGATGAAACCCGTGGCAGTACTTGTTTTAAAGCATTGAGTTTGACCATATTGATAACAATTCAAAAATTAGAAGCCAAAAACTGTGAAAAGTGATCAATGTCACCCGAAATCACGGTATTTTGAAATGATCGTTGATTATAAAAAGATACAATTCCGAAACCATGGCAAATGATATAATATCTGTTACAGCCACGGATCGCATAAACTTCCACCCGCTCAAGGTCCTCCAAAACTGGGCCAGATCTCGGAAGGCCATAGACAGGCGGTTGTCGAACGAAATCTCACAAAAACGGATCACTTGTGTTGATGATGACGCGCCACCAAAAAAACTTAACGAAAGCCGGCCAAACGAAGGAAAAAAAGCCTAATCAGATGCGACTAATTTTAGGGTCCCGGTCCGGGGAATAATGGCGCTAATAAGACCGTAATAATGAACTTATAATCTCTATTTAATTTTGAGCGCGCTGAGTGAGTGAGCGCAACGAGAGATGAATCAGCCTTCCGAGACAGTCAGTGCAGTAAAGTGACGACGGGCCGGGCGCCAAGGCCGGGACGATCTTCGCGTTGAGAACAGAATCACAACTGATTGGCGGAAGAAAAATTGGACGACCTCCGGAAGGGTTTTTGACGTTGTGTTGTTCGTTTGAGGTCTCAACCTGGTAGGCGACCAAGAAGACAGTGTCATTGCTGCAGGGCGTATATTAAAGTTTCATTTATTTAATGTCTTTTTAATGGTTCGAAAATCTGTATTTCTCGTTAAGCTGCGTACATTGAGTAACATAAGAAAGTGCCCATTGTGGTAGAATTCGAGTGCTCAGTGAAATTTGTGTCGTCGACACAGAATACTCATGTTTGAGCGAATCCTTCACGAAGCATTAATTGGTTCGATTTTCCCAAAATCGCATCCCCGCAATCCCTGGAAAAAGCCGCCAAAAATTGATGATGATGAGATTTGTGTTTTTGTTTTCTTCCGCAGCCTGATCACCCCACGATTCTACTGCGGGCAGTAGTGCAGCGTCTTCGCCACCCATCAAAGGTCTTTTTCTCATTTCAAATCAACCTTCGCAATTCGGCGCCAAAGTCTGCCAGCAACCGACACACACACTGCGCAGACAACCGAGTCATATCGTGAGAACTTTTAAATTAAGTCTAGCTAACGCGCGATGGACGGCGATGGACCCCCAGCTTTACACGGCCGGCGATGGCTGCGACTTGGACACGAACCGAGCTTAGAACCTTTTTGTTTTTTTTTCTGACTCATTTCCAGAAGGGCTCCCTTTCCTGATTTAGATGCTGGGATAAAAAGTTTTTGCGATAATTGGTATAAATAATAAGCACTGAAAGAAACGAGAGCGCAAAAATCCACTTCAGTTTCTGAGATTTTAACGGATTACTCCAAGATCTCTTTCAAAAATCTTTACTTGATCATTTCTAACGATTCCTCTAGAAAATCTTCCAATAATACTTTAAGGAGTTTTTCCACTTCAGGCCTTCAGGAATAATTTGAGAATGTCGATAGAGGTTCTTTCTAAAATAATACAGGATTTTTGTATGGGTTTTGTCAATATTTTCTAAGACTTTCTTCAGGATTTCTTTAGACTCCTCAAGCCTCTATTCCAAGGCTTCCTCTACGAATTGCTCCAATAATTCTTCCAAGGGATCTACCAGGAATTTTCCTACGATTCATGCTGAAAGTTTTAAGAACTCAACAACCCGTACAAAAATACTCCCAATGACTACTTCTGATCTTTTTCAACGGTTTGTCCAAAAATGCATCAACGAATTTCTCCAGAAGTTCTTTCTAGGGCTCTTCCAATAATTATTCATAGAACTCCTGTCGGGATTCTTCTAATGTATTCTCCAGGCAGTAATCCAAACATTTCTCTAGGGATGGCAGCAATAATTCCTCCAGGAATCCATCAAACCTTGAAATTCTTTCAAGGCTACTAGGAATCCCATGAAGAATTTATCGAAGAAACTCTTCCAGAATTCAGCCAAGAATTTATCCAAAAAAGTCTTTCAAGAATGCTTTCGGATAAGCTTACAAAGATCTTTCCAGATTTTTTTTCCTACGGATGCTGAAGGGTTTTTTGTATAAGTGTTATTTCAAAGATTTCTTTCAGAGAGTCTTTTGATGATTTCTCAAGGAATTCTTTGTAGGGTTACACTGGAAATCTTCCAAATATTTCAGCTGAAAACTATGCGAGGATTACTCCATGAATTTTATCAATGATTTTAAGGCAAACATCTTTACGTAACTTCCGCAGAAACTTTCAAAAAATTTGCAGCGATTTCTTCGGAACATTTTTCAACGGTTTCTTCGGGGTATATCTCTGGGTAGTTTTGAAAGAGGTCATTCTAGAGTTTATAATGGGGTAATAAGTGAAATTCTCTTTCCAGGATTTCTCCACATTTTTTTCAAAGGTTTCTTGTGTGTTAAACTAACATTAAAAGTTAATAAAAAAACTCAATAATGAAAAAAAAACCAAAGGTTTTATTGAGGCTTCTTTTAAGGACTTCTCTGGAAAATTGGAATCTAGGAGTTCTTCCAAAAATTTCTACACGACGATTTCTTCTAGAGTTTTCTAAAACAGTTCCAGGAGGAATTCCAGAAAGAATACCAGGAGGAATTCCAGAAGGAATTCCAGGAGGAATTCCAGAAGGAATTCCAGGAGGAGTTCCAGGAGAAGTTCCAGAAGGAATTCCAGGAGGAATCATAGAAGAAATTCCAGGAGGAATTCCAGAAGGAATCCTAATTCCAAAAGGAATTCCAGGAGGAATTCCAGGAGGAATTCCAGGAGGAATTCCAGGAGGAATTCCAGGAGGAATTCCAGAAGGAATTCCAGAAGGAATTCCAGGAGGAATTCCAGAAGGAATTCCAGGAGGAATTCCAGAAGGAATTCCAGGAGGAATTCCAGAAGGAATTCCAGGAGGAATTCCAGAAGGAATTCCAGGAGGAATTCCAGAAGGAATTTTAGAAGGAATTCCAGGAGGAATTCCAGAAATAATTCCAGGAGGAATTCCAGAAAGAATTCCAGGATTAATTCCAGAAAGAATTCCAGGATTAATTCCAGAAAGAATTCCAGGATTAATTCCAGAAAGAATTCCAGGATTAATTCCAGAAAGAATTCCATGAGGAATTCCAGAAAGAATTCCAGGAGGAAGTCAAGAAGGAATTCCAGGAGGAATTCCAGAAGGAATTCCAGGAGGAATTCCAGAAGGAATTCCAGGAGGAATTCCAGAAGGAATTTCAGAAGGAATTCCAGGAGGAATTCCAGAAATAATTCCAGGAGGAATTCCAGAAAGAATTCCAGGATTAATTCCAGAAAGAATTCCAGGATTAATTCCAGAAAGAATTCCAGGATTAATTCCAGAAAGAATTCCAGGAGGAATTCCAGAAAGAATTCCAGGAGGAAGTCAAGAAGGAATTCCAGGAGGAATTCCAGAAGGAATTCCAGGAGGAATTCCAGAAGGAATTCCAGGAGGAATTCCAGAAGGAATTTCAGAAGGAATTTCAGAAGGAATTCCAGGAGGAATTCCAGAAATAATTCCAGGAGGAATTCCAGAAGGAATTTCAGAAGGAATTCCAGGAGGAATTCCAGAAATAATTCCAGGAGGAATTCCAGAAAGAATTCCAGGATTAATTCCAGAAAGAATTCCAGGATTAATTCCAGAAAGAATTCCAGGATTAATTCCAGAAAGAATTCCAGGAGGAATTCCAGAAAGAATTCCAGGAGGAAGTCAAGAAGGAATTCCAGGAGGAATTCCAGAAGGAATTCCAGGAGGAATTCCAGAAGGAATTCCAGGAGGAATTCCAGAAGGAATTCCAGGAGGAATTCCAGAAGGAATTCCAGGAGGAATTCCAGAAGGAATTCCAGGAGGAATTCCAGAAGGAATTCCAGGAGGAATTCCAGAAGGAATTCCAGGAGGAATTCCAGAAGGAATTCCAGGAGGAATTCCAGAAGGAATTTCAGAAGGAATTCCAGGAGGAATTCCATAAATAATTCCAGGAGGAATTCCAGAAAGAATTCCAGGATCAATTCCAGAAAGAATTCCAGGATTAATTCCAGAAAGAATTCCAGGAGGAATTCCAGAAAGAATTCCAGGAGGAAGTCAAGAAGGAATTCTAGGAGGAATTCCAGAAGGAATTCCAGGAGGATCTCCAGGAGAAAATCTGGAGAAACAGTATGAAAAGTTCCTATGGGTATCCTTGGACGAACATCTGGGGGAATTCTTTAAGAAATACCTGAGAGGATTCAAGAAAAATCTCTTAAAGAAACGCTTCGAAAAACTGTTGGAAAACTTTCAAAACGAATCAATTGGAGGTATTACTGGAGAGATTCTTGCCAGAATTCTTGGAGAAATTCCTAGAACAATTTCTGGAACATTGACCGGGGGAATTCTTGGAAGAATTCATGGGAGTATTCGTAAAGGAATTCCTAGAGGAGTTCCTGGAAAAAAATCCTAGAAGAATTCCTGAAGGAATACCTGGAGGAATTCCAGGAAAAATTCCTGGAAAAATTTCTGAAGGAATTCCTGGAGCAATTGCAGGAGAAATTCCTGAAGGAGTTCCAGTAAAAATTCTTGAAGGTATTTCAGGAGGAATTCCAGAAAATAATTCTGTATTCATAACTGAAGAAATCCTGGAGGAATGCTTGGAGGGATTCCAAGAGAAATTCCTACAGGAATTCTAGCAGGAGTTCCTAGAAGAAATATTGGATGAATTTCAGGAGTCATTTCTGGAAGAATTCCTGCTGGAATACCAGAAGAATTTCTGGAGTGATTCCAGGAAGAATTTCAAGTGGAATTCCAGAAGGAATTAGAAGAGATATTCCTGGAAGAATTTAAGGGGGAATTCCTCGAAGAATTCCAGGGTCAATTCCAGGTGTAATTTCAGGATGAATTTCTGGAGGAATGACAGGAGGAATTTCAGAACGAATATCAGGAAGAATTCCTGGAGATATTTCAGGAGAAATTCCCGAAAGGATTCCAGAAGATATTCCAGGAAATATTCCAGGAGGAGTTGCAGGAGAACACTCAGCAGGAATTGCAGGAGAAACTCTATTCCAGGAGGAATTCCAGGATGTATTACAGGAGGAATTCCAGGAGGTATTGCAGGAGGAATTCCAGAAAAAAAATCCAGGAGAAATTCCAGAATGAATTCCTGCAGGAATTCCAGATGGAATTCCAGGAAGAATTCCAGAAGGAATTCCAGGAGAATTTATAGAAAGAATACCAGGAGGGATTCCAGGCGGATTTCCAGAAGAATTCCAGGAGAGATTCCAAGAGGAATTCCAGGAGGAATTCCAAGCGGAATTCGAGGAGGAATTTCAAGAGAAATTCCAGGAAGAATTTCAAGAGGAATTCCAGGACGAATTTCAGGAGGAATTCCAGGAGGAAAATCAGGAGGAATTGCAAGAGGATCTCCAGGACGAATTCTAGGAGGAATTCCAGGAGGTATTCCAGGAGGAATTCCAGGAGGTATTCCAGGAGGAATTCCAGAAGGAATTCCAGGACGAATTCCAGAATGAATTCCTGGAGGAATTCCAGAAGGAATTCCAGGAGGAATTTCCGGAGAAACTATAGAAGGAATACCTGGTGGGATTCCAGCAGGATCTCCAGAAAGAATTCCAGGAGGGATTCCAAGAGGAATTCCAGGAGGAATTCCAAGCGGAATTCGAGGAGGAATTCCAAGAGAAATTCCAGGAGGAATACTAGGAGGGATTCCAGGAGGGATTCCAGGAGGAATACTAGGAGGAATTCCAGGAGAAATTTCAGAAGAAATTCCTGGAGGAATTTCAGAAGAAATTCCTCCAGGAATTTCAGAGAAAAATCCTGTAGGAATTTCAGAAGAAATTCCTGGAGGAATTCCAGCAGGAATTCCAGGAGGAATTCCAGGAGAAATTCCAGGAGGAATTTCGGGAGGAATTCCAGGAGGAATTTCGGGAGGAATTCCAGGAGGAATTCCAGGAGGAATTCAAGGAGGAATTCCAGGAGGAATTCCAGGAGGAATTCCAGGAGGAATTCCAGGAGGAATTCCAGGAGGAATTCCAGGAGGAATTCCAGGAGGAATTCCAGGAGGAATTCCAGGAGGAATTCCAGGAGGAATTCCAGGAGGAATTCCTGGAGGAATTCCAGGAGGAATTCCTGGAGGAATTCCAGGAGGAATTCCAGAAGGAATTCCAGGAGGAATTCCAGAAGGAATTCCATGAGGAATTCCAGGAGGAATTCAAGGAGAAATTCCAGGAGGAATTCCAGGAGGAATTCCAGGAGGAATTCCAGGAGGAATTGCAGGAAGAATTGCAGGAGGAATTCCAGCAGGAATTCCAAGAGGAATTTCAGCAGGAATTCCAAGAGGAATTCCAGCAGGAATTCCAAGAGGAATTCCAGTAGGAATTCCAAGAGGATTTCCAAGAGAAATTCCAGCAGGAATTCCAAGAGAAATTCCAGCAGGAATTCCAGGTGGAATTCCAAGAGAAATTTCAGGAAGAAATTCCAAGAGGAATTCTGGGAGGAATTCCAAGAGGAATTCCAAGAGGAATTCTAGGAGGGATTCAAAGAGCAATTCCAGGAGGAATTCCAATAGAAATTCCAGGAGGAATTCCAGGAGGAATTCCAGGAGGAATTTGAGGAGGAATTGCAGGAGAAATTTCAGTAGGAATTTCAGGAGGAATTTCAAGAGGAATGCCAAGAGGAATTCCAGAAGGAATTCCTGGAGGAATTCCAGAAGGAATTCCTGGAGGAATTCCAGGAAGAATTCAAGGAAGAATTCCTGAACCAATATCAGGAGGAATTCCTGGAGGTAAAGGATGGAAGTTTATAGTATATATAGGAGCAATTGCTAGAGGAGTCCGGGAGAAATTCTTGGAGCAATAACAGGAGGAAATCTTGGAGGAATTCTTGGAGGAGTTCTTGGTGGAATTTAACCTGTGTGGATCCTGTTCCTGCAAAAATTTCAGACGGTATTTCTGGAACACAACCTGGAGGAATTTCAAAAGGAAATTCTGGTGGAATTACAGGAAGAATTTCTGGACGAATTTAAGGAGGAATTCCTCGACGAATTGCTGGACGAATCCCTGATGGAATCCAGGAGGAAATCTTAAACTAAATTCAGGAGGAACACCTGGAGGAATTGCAGGAGCATTTTCTGGAAAAAATTCTCAGGAGGAATTCCAGGATGAATTTCATAAGGAATTCCAGGAGATTTTCCAGAAGGACTTCTATGAGGAATTCCAATAGGAATTCCAGGAGGAATTCCAGGAGGAATTCCAGGAAGAATTCCAGGAGGAATTTCAAAAAGAATTCCAGGAGGTATCTCAGAGGAAATTCCAGGAGGAATTCCAGGAGGAATTGCAGGAGGAATTCTAGGAAAAATTTCAGGAGGAAATCCAGGAGAAATTTTTGGAGGAATTCCAAGAGGAAATTTAATAGGAATTCCAGGAGATATTTCAGGAAGAATTCCAGGAGGAAGCCCAGGAGGAAGCCCAGGAGGAAGCCCAGGAGGATGCCCAGGAGGAATTCTAGAAGCAATTCCAGGAAGAATTCCAGGAGAGATTTCAGGAGGAATTCCTGGAGATATTTAAGGAAGAATTCCAGGAGGAATTCCAGAAGGAATTCCAGGAGGATTCTCAGAAAAAATTCCAGGAGGTATCTCAGTGGAAATTGCAGGAGGAATTGTAGAAGAAATTTCAGGAGGAATTCCAAGAGCTATTTTTGGAGGAGTTCTATGAAAAATTCGAGGAGGAATTTCCGGAGGTATTCCCGAAGAATTTCCAGGAGGGGTTTCAGAAGTAATTCCAGGAGGAATTCCAGGAGTATTTCCAGGAGGAATTGGAAGAGAAATTCCAGGAGGAATTCCAGAAGGAATTCCTGAAGGAATTCGTCAAGGAGTTTCTGGAAAAAATTCTGAATGACTTTCTGGAGGAATTTCGGAAAGAATTCCTAGAATCCAGGAATTGCAGGAGGAATACTAGGAGGACTTCAAAACTTAGTGTAGTGCCTTGGAAAATCTTAGAAGGAACTCCAGGATGAGTTCCCAGAAGTACATTATTTTGCTCAGCTTATCCTACGTATGTATTGTACAGGCGCAAACGAATGCCTACCTCGACCTGACTCCCTTCAGCAGAATCCGAAACCCCGCAAAACAACCACGTACCGCAATAAAAAGGGCCCAAAATGCTCACAGTTTTTGTTGTGGTGCCAACTTCGCCGTGCTTTGTGTCTTTCATCCCTCTCTCTCTCTCTGTCCTCAATGGGACAAAGCCTGCTTCTCAGCTTAGTGTTCTATGAGCACTTCCACAGTTATTAACTGAGAGCTTCCTCTGCCAATGACCATTTTGCATGTGTATATCGTGTGGCAGGCACGAAGATACTCTATGCCCAAGGAAGTCAAGGAAATTTCCTTTACGAAAAGATCCTGGACCGACCGGGAATCGAACCCGTCACCCTCAGCATGGTCATGCTGAATACCCGTGCGTTTACCGCCTCGACTATATGGGCCCTATAACCCGCGAGAACCTTTAACGCGCGCGATCGACCCCAACCGACCGACCGACCGAAAAGTGCTTTAAATAATGTTTGAATATTGCGAAACGAGTTTTTCGACTTTATGTGATTTTTCTTGTCTCGTTTTGGGGTCTCGACGTTTGCCCGGTTTTTCGCGGTCCTCGATTGTGCGTTCTCCCTGAAGAATAATGACTACAGACAAAAGAAATTAATAAATGCTGCACCTTGTAATTAAGTTCCGGGACCTGGCGGTTGGGATTCTCATTTCGGCGCACTTTGCACGGCAAGCAAACCCGCTTTGAGAGAGAGACAGACCGTAGACTTGTCTACGAAGTCGCGTCGTGGCGGCACACGGTGGATGCGCGTTAGGATCTCCTCCACCCGGATCGGTCGTTCCCATCCATGATGGGTCTTATCGCGATGTAATATATTTTTTTTCATGCTGAGACTTATGATCTAAGTACGATTCGACGAATTTTGCCATTCCCAGGGCGATCATTTTCCCACAAAACATGAGTGATAAGTTGGATTCCAGGAATTTATAAAACGAATTCGCTGGTGGTTCTTTATTCGCCTGGCGGCGAATTTTCTCGTTGTTCTTAAATTTTAAAGACCTTCACGGTTTGTAAATGGCTTTTTGATAGCGGTTGAACATTTTAAATATTTTCATGTTAAATTTTGTCAACGGAACTCACTTATCTAAAATTGCCTCATGTTACATAGTAGCAATTCCCGCAGGAAAAAAGCATTAAAACATGCCTCGGAGGATGTTCCTACAAGTACGCAATATCAACTAACATGACCGCTAGCGATCATTCGACATGGGCCCACGGGCACTTATTCAAATCAGTCGTCGTCATTATGCAAATGTAACACACGATCACATTTGAATAATTAGATGGATACTTGCACACCTTGGCCTCGACTCGACAACGTCGTCAACTCATGGGAAGATGGCCGTCGTCATCAACGCGTTCGTTCCGCAACTCCTCTAACCAAAGGATCTTGACCATTCGATCTCCAGCGTTCTAAAGGTCGGATGAATTATGCAAGCATTCCAACTTCTTAATGGTACCTAACACGGCGGCGGCGGTGTCGATTTCGAAAATTGTCCCTAAAGAAGACACATTCGATCGATTGATCGATGTAACGTTTACATATCTGGCTGATGCATCTCACACAAAAACAGCGAATGTGCACCACGCACGCATCTTCGTCAGTCAGCGAGCAGGCAGTCAGGCAGTCCTAGTTTCTACATTTGCATACTGCTTTGCATATTGCAACAGAGCAGCGTGCGTCGTCTGTCAAACAAAATCGACAAAACGACCCCTCACGATGCGTTTGAGGTGCTTCAGGTGGAGTGCGATGCACCGTGGGCAAAAGCGGGTTCTAAACGCGCAATTTTTATGAGCTAGTTGTGGATTGAGGTACCTACTGCTCTACAGTTAAACAGTTAATGAGTTTGTGAGAAGATATCAAGCCGGCTTCGTTGGCGGCCGCTCGAAAACGGACGAAATCTTCGCCGTGCGGAAAATCTTCCAAAAAGGGCGCGAATATTAGGTCCCAACGCACCACCTGTTCATCGAATTAAAGGCGGCGTACGGCAGTATCGATCACACAGCGTAACAAAAAATAACCTTTTGTCTGTCTCAAGAGCAAACTTATGTGTCTCCGAAGGATTTTCGGCCGCTGAATACGAATCCGGGCTCAGATTTGCTCTAACACGTCACAATTTTGAGCTATATCTCAATTTATAGAGCAAAATATGCGATTTTGGGCTTTTTTGACTGCAAGCCAGTAAGCAAGAAATTTTTTTTTTTTTTAAGCAATCAAAAGGTTAATTGGTCAATTAACATCTAAATTAACGACTTATGCAAAATATTTCGTTTTACCAAATCGAATTTGATAGTTTTAAGCGATTTATGTTAGGTACGATATTTCCCATACAAGTCACCCTCCAGAAGTTGCATGCAAGTTTCCATACTAACATAAAATGCTTAAATCTATCAAATTTGATTAGGTAAAACGAAATATTTTGCATAAGTCGTTAATTTAGATGTTAATTGACCAATTAACCTTTTGATTACTTAAAAAAAATATTGCCTTGCTTAATGGCTTGCAGTCAAAAAAGCCCAAAATCGCATATTTTGCCCCATAAATTGAGGTATAGCTCAAAATTGTGACGTGTTAGAGCAAATCTGAGCCCGGATTCGGATTCAGCGGCCCAAAATCCTTCGGAGACACATAAGTTTGCTCTTGAGACAAAAAAAATGTTGCGCTGTGTCACAGAGAGCTATAGAAAATCATGGACGAGAATAAATTCTCCGGGAAGCTCACTACACAGATCAAAGCGACGATTGTAAAAAACTGCGAAAGTGTATCGGCCAATCTGTCTGGTTCGTTCGAATCTCGCTGGGGACTACAGCGAGGTTATGGACTCTCATGCCAACTGTGCAACATCGCCCTGAAAGGTGTTATGCGACGAGCCAGGCTAAACAGCTGAGGCACGATTTTCGCGAAATCCGGCCAATCTGTCTGATCTGTGGATGACATGGTTAGAACATTTGGAATGGTGTTTTTTTTTATAGAATTAAGAAATCTGCTGATCAGTTAACCAAAAATATGGTTCCTCGGGTTATGTAGGTTTCGATCCATTAAAAACTCTTTGCCTCTCTTGCATAGTTCGCGATACGCGCGTTAGGGATGATTTCGTTTAGGGGGATGGGGGGGGGGGGGGTCCGTACATGAGTACCCTCTATAGGTTAGCGTTCACCACCAGCTACCGTCTTAAGTTATCCTCTCTCCCCTGGAAGCTTGGGTCCTACTCGTAGGACTCAAGTTCCCAGATGAGGAGGGGGCTAACTCAACTTGCTGTTGGTCGGCCCGCCATTTTCTCTGTAGTTCAAGTACGGGAGACCACAGTAGTAACGGAATCCCACTTGTCTACCCCTTTCAACAATGTAGTCCGGAGTGATATCACTATCGTATATCTTTTTTTCTAGTTCATTTATTTGGGGCTCAATCGCGAATAACGCTTTACGGAGCCAAGGATCTTTCTTTGTACTTAATAGTATACATTATACAGAGTAATAACTTTTTAATGATATATGTTAGTAATGGGTGGAAGCCAGGGTACTCGTGGCAGCTCGAGGTTGGAAGGTCACATTTTGAGGGATGGACAGGGTAAGGAATGGGCTAATGTTTCACTGCTGCTCATCCGGGGGTGAGTCGCATCTTGCTAGCGTATTCGGTGCCTTGTGGTGTTGGTACCAACTTGTTGTCGGACTTGGTCTTCCGGATGGCCAGGAGCAGCTTGGTAACACAAAGAGGACAAGACTGAGAAAAAAATGGAGAAGAAAACACAAACGAATTAAACTTTTATACCAGCAGAGCGAAGAAAGTCGAAAATACATCCCATATATGTGACATCGCGGGTCCCCAACACATCTCTCACAAGAACAAAGGGTTGTCTACCTCGGGCCTCAAGAGTATCCAAAAGTAGTGCTCTGGAGGCGTCATTATCCGGGCATTGCCAAACTACGTGGTCGATGTCATCATAACCGGAACCGCACTTAGTACAAACATTGCTCAACGCGAGGTTAATCCTCTGTAAATGCGCGTCTAGCGAGTAATGGTTGGACATAAGTTTTGACATCATGCGAATGAAATTACGACTTACATCCAAACCATACCACCACACTCGTAAAGACACATTAGGAATAATGGAATGTGGGACGGTAGTTACAGCTGGCCATCTCGCCAATCATTTTGCCAACTTTGTAGAGAATTCTGGCGAACATTCTTCTATCATGAATCACACCTTCCTGTGCGCCCACCTTGCGAGAGAGTCCGCCTTCTCATTGCCATAAATTGAGCAATGTGAGGGGACCCATACAAAGGTAATCTTATATGATCTTTCGACCAGTGCACCCATCTGCTCCCTTATTTTTGTAAGAAAGTAAGATGGATGTTTTACAGGTTTCATCGACCGGAGTGCCTCAATAGAACTAAGGCTATCCGAGAAGATGAAGAAATGGTCTACGGGCATGTTTGAAATCATCCCCAAAGCGAAATTGATTGTTGCCAGCTCAGCAACATAAACCGAACAAGGTTCCTGAAGTTTGCGGAAGGCGGTGAAATTTTCATTGAATACACCGAAGCCAGTGGATCCATTTATGCGAGACCCATCAGTGAAGAATCTCTTACAGGAATTGACATTTTGGCACTTTTCGTTAAAATTGCGAGGAATAGATATACATCGAAGTTGATCTGGTATTCCATGAATAGCTTGTTTCATGGACAGATCGTATTTAACAGAGGAACTGTCATTGGTGAAGTGTACACGAGAAGGGTTATAACTTGATAGGCTTATGTCAGACGACATGTAGAACAGATAAATTCTCATGAATCTTGACTGAGTGTTCAGACTGAGCATTACTTCGAAGTTTTCAATAACAAGTGTGTTGCTCACTCCATACTTGATAAGTAACCTTAGCGAGAGCTCCCAGAAGTGGTTCTGGAGAGGTTTCACCCCTGCCAGGACCTCTAGGCTCGCGTTATGCGTTGAGTGCATACAGCCGAGGGCAATACGCAAACAACGATATTGAATTCGTTCCAACTTAATTAGGTGGCCGTTTGCTGCTGAGAGGAAACAGAAAGAGCCATACTCGAACACAGAGAGAACAATCGTTTTGTAAAGTTTAATGATGTATTCCGGGTGAGCACCCCACCATGTTCCGGTAATTGTGCGTAGAAAATTGATCCTTTGTTTACATTTTTGCACCAAATATTTGATTTGGGTACCCCAAGTGCCTTTTGAATCAAACCAGACCCCAAGGTATTTCGAAGTCAAAGACTGGTCGATTTCTATTCCCAAAAGATTGAGTTTCAGTTGGGCTGGGTTCCGCTTTCTAGAAAACACAACCAATTGAGTTTTTTGCGGAGAAAACTCGATCCCTAAATCTCTTTCCCAGATTGACAGATTATTTAGGGAATTTTGCAATGGTCTTTGCAACATTTCTGCATGTGGGCCTTTTAGAGAAACCACAGCATCATCTGCAAGTTGTCTTAGCGTGCATTGTCCTTCCAAGCAACTATCAATGTCTTTCACGTAAAAATTATATAGCAAGGGACTTAAACATGAGCCTTGGGGTAGACCCATGTAACTAATTCTGGAAGTTGTCAGTTGTCCGAGATCGAAACTCATATGTTTTTCTGACAACAAATTATACAAGAAATTATTTAAAATTCCTGGAAGTCCACTATTGTGCAGTTTTTCTGAAAATATGCCTATGGAAACTGAGTCAAAGGCGCCCTTAATATCCAAGAAAACTGAAGCCAGTTGCTCCTTTTCCGCAAAGGCCAGTTGAATATCTGTTGAAAGCAACGCTACACAATCGTTTGTTCCTTTGCCCTTGCGATGTGTATATTTTACATGCGCCTAAATGGAGGCATGCACGAATTCAGTTCGAGTTCAGACCGGTCCAGTTTCCAAATTTTGTTGAACTCTGCGTATAACAGCTCATTATCATGGAGCTATGATCATGCACATCGCTTCTCGGCAGCATCAACGTCAACCAGACCAAATCGTTAGATGTAAACACGGTCAACGCTTCCAGCATAAATATAATATTGAAGGCTAATATATTGGTAGCTAAATCACGGTCAATCGACTTAGGAGCACGGGTCAAGAATGTGAGGGCTGCTTTTGTGAGTTATATAAATACACGGTGTTCAATAAGTTCGGATACACCATATAACTTGAGTTAATTTCACATCTGTAATTCAGATTTTCAAAGTAAATGTATTTATTGAAAGGTCATATAACACTGATCAAATATAGTATTTCATTTATTCAGTTAACATCAAATTCATGATAATACTGAATCAACAATTTGCCGCCATAATACTCGATTTGCAGCTGCAGCTCTTCAACGTCGGTCACGCCCAACACTCGCCAGATCACGCTCCACCTGGTCCGCCCATCGTGCTCTCTGCGCTCCACGCCTTCTTGTACCGACCGGATGGTTAGCAAACACCAACTTTGCAGGGTTGTTGTCCGGCATTCTTGCAACATGCCCTGCCCATCGTATCCTTCCGGCATTGGCTACCTTCTGGATGCTGGGTTCGCCGTAAAGTGCAGCGAGCTCGTGGTTCATCCTTCTCCGCCACACACCGTTCTCCTGCACGCCGCCGAAGATCGTCCTTAGCACCCGTCGCTCGAAAACTCCGAGTGCTTGCATGTCCTCCTCGAGCATCGTCCACGTCTCGTGCCCGTAGAGAACCACCGGTCTTATTAACGTCTTGTACATGGTACATTTGGTGCGGGGGTGAATCTTTTTTGACCGCAGTTTCTTCTGGAGCCCATAATAGGCACGACTTCCACTGATGATGCGCCTTCGTATTTCACGGCTCACGTTATTGTCAGCCGTTAGCAAGGAACCGAGGTAGACGAATTCTTCTACCACCTCGAAAGTATCCTCGTATATCGTAACATTGCTGCCAAGGCTTGTCCTGTCTCGCTCAGTCCCACCTACCAGCATGTACTTTGTCTTAGCCGCATTCACCACCAGTCCGACCTTTGCTGCTTCACGTTTCAGGCGGGTGTACTGTTCTGCCACCGTTCCAAATGTCCTAGCAATAATATCCATGTCATCCGCAAAACATACAAATTGGCTGGATTTCGTGAAGATCGTACCCCGGCTGTTGAGCCCGGCTCGTCGCATAACACCTTCCAGGGCGATGTTGAATAGTAGGCAGGAAAGTCCATCACCTTGTCGTAGTCCCCGTCGAGATTCAAATGAACTGGATAGTTCACCCGAAATCCTTACGCTGTTCTGCACACCGTCTATCGTTGCTCTTATCAGTCTAGTCAGCTTCCCGGGAAAGCTGTTCTCGTCCATAATTTTCCATAGCTCTGTGCGGTCGATACTGTCGTATGCCGCTTTGAAGTCGATGAACAGGTGATGCGTTGGGACCTGGTATTCACGGCATTTCTGGAGGATTTGCCGTACGGTGAAGATCTGGTCCGTTGTCGACCGGCCGTCGATGAAACCGGCTTGGTAACTTCCCACGAACTCATTTACTTTAGGTGAAAGACGACGGAAGATGATCTGGAATAGCACTTTGTAGGCGGCATTCAAAATGGTGATCGCTCGAAAGTTCTCACACATTAACTTGTCGCCTTTCTTGTGGATGGGACAGATTATCCCTTCCTTCCACTCCTCCGGTAGCTGTTCGGTTTCCCAGATCTTGACAACTAACTGGTGCAGACATGTGGCCAACTTTTCTGGGCCCATCTTGATGAGTTCCGCTGCGATACCGTCCTTACCAGCCGCTTTGTTGTTTTTGAGCTGGTGGATGGCATCCTTAACTTCCCTCAGCGTGGGAGTTGGTTCGTTCCCGTCCTCTGCTGCACCAACGTAGTCATTTCCTCCGCTGCCGTGGTCCTCCGTGCCTACATTCTCTTCGCCTTCCAGGTGCTCGTCGAAGTGCTGCTTCCACCTTTCGATCACCTCACGTTTGTCCGTCAGGAGGCTCCCGTCCTTATCCCTGCAGATTTCGGCTTGCGGCACGTAGCCTTTGCGGGATGCGTTGAGCTTCTGGTAGAACTTGCGTGTTTCCTGTGAACGGCACAGCAGTTCCATTTCCTCGCACTCCGCTTCTTCCAGGCGGCGCTTTTTCTCCCGGAAGAGACGGGTCTGCTGCTTCCGCTTCTGTCTGTATCGCTCCACATTCTGTCGGGTTCCATGCTGCAGCATTACCGCCCGCGCTGCATCCTTCTCCTCCAGAACCGCTCTACACTCCTCGTCGAACCAATCGTTTCGTCGACTCCGTTCTACGTACCCGATAGTGCTCTCAGCTGCGTTGTTGATGGCTGCTTTGATTGTACTCCAGCAGTCCTCTAGAGGGGCCACATCGAGCACACCCTCGTCCGGCAACGCTGCCTCGAGATTCTGCGCGTATGCGGTGGCGACATTTGGTTGCTTCAGTCGCTCTAGATCGTACCGGGGCGGCCGCCGGTAATGTACGTTGTTAATAACGGAGAGTTTTGGGCGCAGTTTAACCATCACCAGGTAGTGATCGGAGTCGATATTAGCGCCACGATAGGTCCTGACGTCGATAATGTCGGAGAAGTGCCGTCCATCAATCAGAACGTGGTCGATTTGCGATTCCGTTTGTTGTGGTGATCTCCAGGTGTAACGATACGGGAGGCTGTGCTGGAAGAAGGTGCTACGAATGGCCATGTTCTTGGAGGCGGCGAAATCGATGAGGCGTAGGCCATTTTCGTTCGTCAGCTGGTGGGCGCTGAACTTTCCAATCGTCGGTCTGAATTCCTCCTCCTGGCCTACCTGAGCGTTTAGATCCCCTATGATGATCTTGACGTCGTGGTTTGGGCAGCGGTCGTACTCGCGTTCGAGCTGCGCGTAAAATGCGTCTTTGTCATCATCAGTGCTTCCGGAGTGAGGGCTGTGCACGTTTATTATGCTAATGTTGAAGAATCGGCCCTTGATCCTCAACCTGCACATTCTTTCGTCGATCGGCCACCAACCGATTACGCGCCTCTGCATGTCGCCCATCACTATAAAAGCTGTTCCCAGCTCACGTGTGTTGCCGCAACTCTGGTAGATGGTATGATTACCTCTAAACGTTCGCACCATAGATCCTGTCCAACACACCTCCTGCAGCGCTACGATTCCGAACCCGCGGTCCTTCAGTATATCGGCGAGTATGCGGGTGCTCCCGATGAAGTTGAGAGATCTGCAGTTCCACGTACCGAGCTTCCAATCGCAAGTCCCTTTTCGTCGCTATGGTCGTCGCCATTGGTATCGGTTCGCATTCTTCTCTTGTTGATTTTCCGGTGCTAGTCTTTCTTACGGCTGGCTCGCAGGGCCTGACACCAACCCACTAACCCAGGGAGCTGGGCTTACCTTCCCGGAAGCTACGGGTTCTGCATTGGCATTTCCTCCAACTACAGTGCTAAATAGCTAGGCTCGAGCGTCAGTCTTCGCCGGGGGTGGTGTTTTTAATGGGCGCCCAGGAGATAATATTTTACCTGAGCTTCCACCCCAAGTTGAAATCCCAACGAATAAAGTGGTCCAAAATTGTATCCAACGTAATCTCCAAAGTGAAATAAAGTAACAGTTAAAGCTCCAGAAGTTTCCGTTATCCAAGAAGAAAATCTCCTAGTGGCGGTTAGTTGAACTTTGTGGACAGTGAAATAGTGCTTTAGCCGATAACACCACCTCCGCACGGTGTAAGGCTACCCAACAGCCAGTGTCCGATTTTCATTCCGAAGCAATTTCTCCGGAAATCACGAACCTGCTCCAACATTTCAACTTGGATCAAATATAGTATATGGTTTTGAATAAAGTATTTTTCTACTTTTTTAAAAGCCTTAGATGTATCTAAAGTTTGTTAGCTCCGGCACGCTGGAATAATTTTCGATAAGTTGCTCAAGCTATAGAAGTCTAAAACGTTTACTTTTAAGTTTACATCGCACTATACTATATTAAAATAACTAATTTAATAGACAAAAGCTTTACACTGCTATTTCAGTGATGATATGGTGATAAATTTGCAAGTTTAGTCAAAATGTGCTTAAATCTATGAAAAAGGCATAAATACATTAGATAAGTCCAATTTTGATTCAAATTTGCCACAATAGGGATATAATCTAGTTTTGGAAAAGACATCTATGGATTAAACTGAGATATAACGCAGCCTTGCTTTTTGATAAAACAAAAATCATTAAAACAGGTACTGCGGCAATTTCAGCAATTTTAAAGATCAAAATAAAATGAGTCCGTACTTCACCCAATCTGAATCTTATAGATTATTTCGAATGGCCATAGTTGCTGCCACTAATGCTAAGGACAACAACCTAATTTGATTTAATTTAACACCATCACTCAATAAAAACTAGACGAAATACCAATGACAGACGTGCGTGCCGGCCAAAAGGAACTTGAGACACATTTGCAATTATTACAAAAGGATAAAGGACAGTTTATTTCAAAACATACATATGTGGAGCGGACCTGGTGTGGTGGTTAGAACACTTGACTATCACGCCGAGGACCTGGGATCGAATCCCACTCCCGACAAACTCGCAAAATGTGAGTTCTTCCTTCGGAAGGGAAGTAAAGCGTGGGTCCCGAGATGAACTAGCCAAGGGCTAAAAATCTCGTTAATACAGATAAAAAAAAAAAAAAAAACATACATATGCTGTATTTGATCAGTCAGTATTATGTGAGCTTTCAATTAATACATTCACTTTGCAAAACTGAATTACAGATGGGAAATAAATTCAATTTTACTGTGTATCCGAAATTATTGAACACCGCGTATATCGATACGACGCAATAAAATCCGAAGTTTCAACTCAATGTTGTTGTACGTCAGTGAAACCTGGTGTGTATCAGTGTAGAACACTCAACGGCTGCAGTTGTTCATCAACTCTATCTGCCATCAGATCGTAGAAACGATGCAATCCTCATCCAGCAACACGTCGATTCTATTGGAAGCATTCTATTTGGATTGGACTCTTGTGACGAAGCTCTCTTATTCGGAGAGTACCGTCAACTGCGCTGGACTGCCTCCGAAGACGGTGGTCTAAAGCTTGATGGCGAAGTTGGTTAACGCGCCCTGTCTAGCGAACTTGGGGAGACGTGGGTTCTAATCCCACCAGAACTACGTGGATTTTTCGCAGTTTTTCCACTCAATTTGTCCATTTTTCAACACATATTGTGCCTATGAACTTCAGGAATTACGTATGTCTAACATACCATTTCGGTTGGTTATCCGAAAAACAACAACATTCGTGTTGAAATACTACTGCCAATTTCAAAAATATTGGAAGCAGTCGAACCGCTTGTTATTGCCGACGTTCTTCATCCTCTTATAGAAGTAGCATTCCATGTTAGCTCGCACCAGCGCTTTGAGCGCCATGACGACAATAGCCGATACGATTTTCATCGAGCGAACTTTGATTCCATAAGCGAAGCTCGCTTCTCATTGTATGCGCTCCATGGACTCCGGGTTGCAAGTAGACGCTGTGTACACGGATTTTAAAGCATCGACCGAGTAAATCACGGAATACTTCTGCACAAACTTGAAAAGATGGGGGTATCGCCGACCTTCGTACAGTGGTTCAAATCGTACTTATCAGGCAGATCAATGAAAGTTCGAATTGGATTGTCATGTCATATTCAGAATCTTTTTCAATTCCATTGGGCGTACCGCAAGGAAATAATTTAGGTCCTCTGTTATTCTCCATATTCATCAACGATGTGTCATATGTTCTCCCCAGAGTAACACGCCTATTCTTTGCGGATGACGTGAAAATATTCATGATTATCACCAATATTAATGATTGCTACCAGCTTCAACGAATGTTAGAATCTTTTGAAGATTGGTGCAAACGGAACCGTCTAGAGCTGTGTGTCGCTAAATGTAATACGATTTCCTTCTATAGAGGACTGAGCCCTATAATATTTGACTATTCACTTTGCGGGGAGATTTTAGAGCGAAAAGAAGAGGGCAGAGACCTTGGGATAATCTTGGATCGCAAGCTAACTTTCAAACCGCACTATGACAATGTGATCGCTAAAGCTAACAGGCAGCTCGGATTCATTTTTAAAATTGTCAACGGTTTTCATGACCCGCTTTGCTTCAAGTCGCTCTACTGTGCTCTAGTGCGGTCAATACTAGAATCTGGCGTGCTGGTCTGGTGCCCTTACAACAGAAATTGGATTGATCAGATTGAAGCTATTCAACGAAGGTTTGTGTGACTGGCGCTCCGGAATCTTCCATGGCGGAATGCCGTACATCTTCCACCCTACGAACATCGATGTATGCTACTTGGAATTGAAACTTTAGAGAAGAGAAGGTATGATTTGCAAGCTTGTTGCCAAGGTTCTTGCGAACGATGTAGATGCACCAGCTATTTTGGCAGAGCTCAACCTCTATGTTCCTGAGCGCCCTCTTCGTCACAGACAGTTTTTCCATCTACCTCACCGAAAAAGCCGATATGGTCAACACGATGCTCTCAGACTCATGGCTGCCCGGTACAACGAGCGTGCAGAACAATTTGACTTCCACATTGCAAGGCAGAGTGCTTTATCTAGAAGGTGAGGATCAGTCCAAGAATTTTAAAATATTTGAATAATGCTACCTGTTGTTTTCTTTTTTTCGGTTTAACCATTGCGCCGCCGAGGACCTCATCATAGGAGATTTGAGCTCACGTGTTATTTTATGTGTTTTATCTTTTCAAAATCACTGTATTGTATATTTTAATTTGTAAGGTAATATTGTTAAGTTAAATGTTAAGTGTTTATTTGTAATTGATGTTGAAAAGATATGGGGTTTTTATGCCAATTCGAGAAATGAACCATGATAGCTGCTCGAATTGGCTTTTCCCTCCATCAATCTTCATTGAGACAGTTGTCAGATGGAGAAAAAAGTAAAAATAAATAAATAAATAAATAAATAAATAAATGCCTGCGATTCATGCATGGTTCATCATCGATGTCATCAGAAGCCTATAGCGACAAAAATTCGGGAGCGGGAATGGATTTACAAGGTGGGTCTGCCACACTCTAAGAAAGGCCAGGAACAAAATCAGCAAACAAGCGTTGGATTGGCACCTAGCAGCAGAGGCAGGCTAAGAGGCTCCTGGAAGCGGAGCCTCGATAAAGAAATGAAGCAAATTGACAGAAATTTGACCTTGTAATATGTCAATTCGATAGCGGACAACCGGAGATCTTTCATTTCGATCCTCCTGCACCTCAATGTTGTAAATGCTGATGAATGATAGATTGATTTCAGGCATTAGACCATATGAGTGTACTGGTTCGGAGGAACAATAAAACCAAAAAAGTAGAAAACAAAAGCTTCAATAAGCTCAAAATATAGGTGATGATTTATTCCTGTTTGGCCCACTGTGAGCATGATATGTACGCTAGCTCTTTCTCAGATCAAAACGCACCATTTCTCGCGTGGTCCCAGGTAATTCATCATTTTGTCATCACACGCGCATCAACTATAGTGGGACACATTTTGTGACCCCTCCCCTTTGTCATCAACGCACCTTCCCACCCACTGACTGACTGCTTGCTTGCTTGCTTACACGAGATCCGCTACACAAGAACAAGATAGGCAGGGACAAGCATTCCAGTACAAATAATCGACCGTCCCTTATTCTCAATGTCGTGTTTACGGCTATAAGTGAAATATTTATTATCTTTAAAATAAACTTTAATGTTAATGATCATAATTACGGCAGCACATTGGAACCCGGCGTTCGGTCGATGCGATCCGATGTCCATCCCAACCGATCGGCCCCAAGACATTTTGATCATTCTTTGTCGTCGAAACGCGAGGATGGGCCGGGACGGTTGATCGGCAGCGCGGGGGAGTGAATCAAAATTGGGCTTAATTTCGAGTGATTCTGATGTGCCTGCTCCGCCGCCGCTTGTGCCATCCATCCGCACAAGGGTCCTTGTCTTCAATTCGTGTTCCACTTGATTTACAATCCCAAATACTGCTGGGCCGGTGGTGTGTTGTGGTTGTTGTGGCTTTCGTTGAATATTTTAATGGGTCTCAAATTATGGTGCAATTTTAACGATATTAAACACATTCTGGCTTGATTGGACTGGGCGACGGCCCGGCGTTAGGTTATTGATTCCGTTGGTTTGAGTTTGATGCGTGATTGATGGTGAATATTTCTGCATTTGAGAGTGAGATAAATGAAGTAAAATCGAAATACTGAAAACTACAAAACAATTGAAATATACACACCAATTTTTTTTTGAAATGCTTCCAGCACAAAAAAATCAGCAAAATAAAAAGCTGAATTTCAGCAACATTTTTGCTGAGCTTCAGCACAAAGTTGCTGATCAACTGTCAAAATTGCTGGATGGTTCAGCAAGTTGAAAAATCATTGTTGATTCTCAGTAAATTCGTACTGCTGAATACCAGTAAACAAAAATTGCAATGTATGCTTAAAGTTACACTCAACATAAATATATTCAAATGACTCCAAAATCTTAAGATTATTTCATGTGAACTGAAAATTGCTGTATGGCTGTGCAACCTACAGTTCAATACCATCGCCTCAACTGAATAAGAAACCCCCTAATTTGCCGGCTTTCCTCGGGTCATTATAAATTCTAATTTGTCCAAGTTTCAAATTCAGGAAAATCGAATAACCAACGCACTCGTCATTAACTCGAAACGACTTCTATTCATTCAGTTTCGGAAGGAAACGGGGAAATGCGGAAAGCTAGCAATAGCAGCATGTCACGTGCCATGCTCTGCTCTGCTCGTCCACTAGGGTGGGGGAGCAATTTTACGGCTTTCTTCGGTTGGCCGTGTGAAACAGAAGCCTCCGGGTTGATGATGAGGCGATGACACGTGTCGGGTTGGCTTTAAAATTGATAGGAAAATTAAAATCTCACCAATTTTGGATTTAACTGCTTCCTGCTCGAGTGAATGGATCGATGTTGCCGTCAGGGAAATGTAAACAATTGGCAAGTTGATTGCGCTGGGCACTGTTTGATGTCGTTGTTGTTGGTGCACAGATCAACCGTATTATGTGTCATCAAACAGGACTAATTTGTTGTGACTTGGCCGTGTCATGTTGAAACACAATTACTTCAATGCTTGTTAAATATTTCATTTAACTGTTTTCTATAAAAATGACACCAAAAAACCTGACTGTCGCTTCCATTTTTCGTGTGTAGCAGATCGGTAAAAAGAGCAAGGCTCAGTTTCCGTTATTGTCATTATAGAGTTCTGTCACTACTCATCAAAAATGTTGTACTTTCACCTACCCCGGTAAATCTACATGCCAAAGCTCTGATTATTTAACACCTGTTCTGTCAGCATCAAAAATTTATACTTGCGTATAATGCTACTTCACCTGCTGAAGGTTCAGGCCTTATCAGCTAGCACCAGGAAGGCAGTGGGGCCTCCACCTGCTCCGGCCCTTACCGGGGAATTCTTTCCAATCGAGGGCTTGGATCCAACCCGACCGACACCACGGCAGCAACACTATCAAGTTGTCTCCCCGCGGCCACTTAATCACTGTAAGGTACCAGTACAACCTATGTAGCCGACTCCGAACCCTTGGATCCCCTCTTGTATAGCGTCTGCACTAGCCATTCTCCGTCATTCTCCACGCACCACTTCCTTTTGTAGCTCCAAGACGATGTGGGTGATAGCCGTTGAAACGGCATTCCAGTCAAAATCATCCTTACACACACACATCACACAGTAGGGAACATAAAGGTGGGCTGGTATGTAAGTCACCTGACATTTCACGAGCCACCAGAGGTTTGCTTCAGGTGTCTGGAACCAGGACACAAGTCGTGGGACTACAAAGGCCCCGACAGGCGCAAACTGTGCAGGTGAAGCGGCGCTGAAGGTAATAAGGCCCAAAGCTGCACGAGTCTGCCCATCTGCATGATCTGTACCGGGAAATCCTTGAACAACAGACATCCGATTGGTGGTCCAAGGTGCCCGGCCTTAAAGAAAGCCGCAGTGAACAACAAATCACAGTGCAGGTAACGCAGCTGAACCTGAACCACTGTGATGCGGCTCAGCAACTGCTTTGTCAGGCTTTTTCTGAGTGGGAGACGGATATCGCAATCATTTCGGACCCATACCGAGGACCCGCCGGCAACGGCAACTGGGTCTCGGATGGGACCAGGAAAATGGCGGCGATATGGACGACGGGTAAATACCCGTGCAGGAGTTGTTGTCTACTACCTATGAGGTCTTCGTGGTCGCCAAAGTAAACAGGGTCTTCTTCTGTAGTTGTAATGTGCCTCCGCGGTGGCCGATCGAGCGGTTCACGCAAATGCTGGACCGCTTAACGACCGTGCTAACAGGGCGAAGGTCGGTGGTAATAGCGGGTGACTTTAATGCCTGGGCAGTGGAATGCGGAAGCCGTTTCACGAACCAGCGGGGTCAGATCCTGCTAGAAACACTGGCCATCTTAGATGTCGACTTGGCTAACGTCGGTACCAAGAGTACCTATAGTCGAAACGGAGCGGAGTCAATTATTGACGTGACCTTTTGTAGTCCTGGCCTTACAAGTTGCTCGAAGTTGCGATCACCTGGCGGTTCGCTACAGTATCGACTACAACAACAGCAGACAGCGGATAGAAGAAGAGGCGGCAAGGTCAATTCCAAGCCCTCCCAGGTGGAAGACATCATACTTCGACGAAGGGGTATTTAGGGAAGCGCTCCGCCGTGAGCGAAACTTAATCGGTTTAGACGGCGACGAGCTGGTAGCGGTGCTCTCACGTGCGTGTGATGCGACCATGCCTAGGCGAGTCCACCCTAGAAATGGGAGGCCACCGGCTTACTGGTGGACCGACGCGATTGCGGACCTGCGCCGCGCATGCCTACGGGATAGGCGGCGGATGCAGTGAGCACGATCAGAGGAAGAGCGAAACGACCGGCGGATGGTGTTCGCCGCTGCAAAAGACGCGCTTAAGACCGAGATAAGAGCAAACCAAAAGGCCTGCTTTGAGGAAATCCGTCGGCATATAGACCAATATGCTTGATTGACACGGCGGGGAAGATGCTCGAAAAGATCATCCTCAATAGAATGTTGAGGTTCACTGAGGGCGTAAATGGTCTTTCGAGCAACCAGTACGGTTTCCGGAAGGGGAGGTCCACCGTAGACGCTATCTTGTCGGTTACAAAAACCGCCGAGAAAGCACTCGAGCCTAAGAGGAGGGGAATTCGCTTTTGCGCGGTAGTGACTCTGGATGTAAGGAATGCGATTAATAGCGCCAGCTGGTCTGCTATTGCCGATACACTCTTGCGTCTGGGGATACCGGAGTACCTGTACAAGATTCTCGGAAGTTACTTTCAGAATCGTTTACTAGTCTACGACACGGAGGTGGGTCGGAAGTACTTTCACATAACCTCAGGAGTCCCGCAAGGTTCCATCCTGGGTCCGGTATTATGGAATGTCATGTACGACAAGGTGTTGAGGTTAGAGTACCCAGTGGGAGTGGAGATTTTCAGATTTGCCGACGACATTACGCTCGAAGTCTACGGTGAAACGATCGAGGAGGTGAAGTTGACTACCGACCACTCGATCAAGGTTGTGGAGGCGTGGATGCGATCCAGGAAACTGGAGCTGGCTCACCACAAGACAGAGGTGACGGTTGTTAACAACCGGAAGTCGGAGCAGCAGACGGAGATCAGTGTAGGAGAGTGCACTATTCTGTCAAAGCGTTCCGTCAAACACTTGGGCGTGATGATCGACGATAAGTTTACCTTCGGTAGCCACGTCGATTATGCCTGTAAAAGAGCCTCCACAGCTATTGCGGCACTGTCCCGGATGATGACCAATAGCTCTGCGGTGCGCAAGCTACTGGCTAGTGTTGCTACGTCCATACTTAGGTATGGCGGTCCGGCGTGGGGCACCGCGCTAAGTACTGAATGCTACCGACGGAAGCTGGAAAGTACTTACAGGCTTATGTGCATGAGGGTTGCGAACGCGTACCGTACCGTGTCACACGACGCTCTCTGCGTCATTACTGGTATGGTGCCTATCAGCATTATTATCAGTGAGGACATGGAGTGCTTCGAAATGCTCGGCACAAGAAGCATACGCAGGACTGTCAGGCTGGCCTCCATCGTCAAATGGCAGCGCGCGTGGGACAGTTCCACCAAAGGAAGGTGGACCCATAGGTTGATACCTAGGGTAAATAGTTGGATTAATATGCGCCATGGGGAACTTGCATTCCACTTGACACAGGTTCTTACAGGTCATGGTTGCTTCCGACAGTATCTACACCGTTTCGGGCATGCGGATTCTCCCGAATGCCCAGTGTGCAATGGTTTAGAGGAAACGGCGGAACACGCTTTATTCATGTGCCCGCGTTTTCGCACAATGCATGACCGCATGCTTGCCACATGCGGGGAGGACACAACTCTGGACAACTTGGTTCAGAGGATGTGTAGGGATGAGTTTGGCTGGAACACCGTTTCAACGGCTATCACCCATATCGTCTGGGAGCTACAGGACTCGGAGGTGGCGCGTGGACTCGGAGAATAGCTGGTCCACATGCAGTACAAGAAGTGGTCCAGGGGTTCGGAGTCGGCTTCGTAGGTCATACCGGTGCCCTGCGGTCGAGATAGACCCTAACAGTGATTAAGTGACCGCGGAAAGGAAGTCCCGGCAGTGGTGCTGTCGTGGCGTCGGTCTACTGGGTTGGATCCGAGCCCGCAGTTGGAAAGGGGTCCCTGCTGTCTGCAACCATCTGATATGGCCTGAAGGGTAGTGAAACCCTTCCTTTGCGGGCAGGTCAGATCGAGTTTCATGTGGGCATCAGTTCTTGATGTCTGCAAAGCAGTTGGTCGCGGGCGAGGTTGACCCTGCCCGCCTTACGAAGACAAAAGGAGTGGCGAGGATCACTTCGGAAACTGGCTAAGCGCCAGCATGTTAGCGTGATGGACTCTCCAGGGCGAGTCATCGATGTTCGGTGCTGCTAGGCTATGCAGCTAACCTTGAGGGTGCGATGTGCACTAGCCCCTCTCTGAAGCAATACCTTCTTGGTGGTCAACTACCAACCGAGCCTTTGAAATACGGCGGAGAAGCACTGGTGAGAGCACTACACTGGGTCATTACCAAGATTTGGGAGGAGTTAGTATTACCGGAGGAATGGATCGAAGGTATCGTGAGTCCCATCTATAAAAAGAGTGAAAAGTTTGATTGCGGGAACTACAAGATACAAGATACTCTCTCAAATTTTATGCCGCCGTCTATCACCGATTGCAAGAGAGTTCGTGGGGCAATATCAGGCTGGATTCATGGGTGAACGTGCTACAATGGATCAGATGTTCACCATCCGACAGGTGTTGGAGAAATGCCGCAAATACAACGGGCCCGCACATCACTTGTTTATCGATTTTAAATCGGCGAATGATACAATCGTTCGAGCCCAGCTATGGCAGATTATGCACGAATACGGACTCCCGGATAAATGATACGATTGATCAAGGCGACGATGGATCGAGTGATGTGCGTAGTTCGAGTATCAGGGACACTCTCGAGTCCCATCGAATCTCGCAGAGGGTCACGGCAAGGTGACGGACTTTCGTGCTTGCTGTTCAACATTGCGTTAGAAGGTGTAATAAAGAGAGCGGGGATAAACACGAATGGGACGATTTTCACGAAGTCCGCTGATGATATTGATATTATAGCTCGCAAATTTGAGACGATGGCGGAAACGTACATCCGACTATAGAGTGAAGCCAGGCGAATCGGATTAGTCATCAATGTGTCGAAGACAAAGTACATGATGGCAAAGAGCTCCAGGGAGCAACCACCGCGCCCGCCACCCCGAATTTATATCGACGGTGATTAAAATCGAGGCGGTTAAAGAATTCGTGTACTTGGGCTCACTGATGATCGCCGACAACGACACCAGCAGAGAAATTCAGAGGCGCATTGTGGCAGGAAATCGTGCTTACTTTGGACTCCGCATAACTCTACGATCGAATAAAGTTCACCGTAGCACGAAGTTACCCAAGTAACCACGGTGCTGAAGCCCTATTGCATGCAGATATACGGTGTACTTAGAGCAATCATTACTTTACATGCAAACTTAAAGTTGATTTAAAGTGGAAATGGGCAATTATGCGACTGCTCCAAGATTATACCAGTATAATCTTAATTTGATTCTATAATTGCCCACTTCCACTTTAAATCAACTTTAAGTTTGCATGTAAAGTTATGATTGCTCTAAGTACACCGTATATCTGCATGCAATAAGGCTTCAGCACCGTGGTTACTTGGGTAACCATCTACAAAACGCTGATTAGACCGGTCGTCCTCTGTGGGCACGAAACATGGACCCTACGTGCAGAAGACCAACGCGCCCTTGGAGTTTTCAAACGGAAGGTGTTGCGTACCACCTACGGCGGAGTGCAGATGGAAGACGGGACGTGGAGACGGCGAATGAACCACGAGCTGCATCAGCTGCTGAGAGAACCAACCATCGTCCATACCGCGAAAATCGGGAGGCTACGGTGGGCGGGTCACGTCATCAGGATGTCGGATAGCAACCCGACTTAAATGGTTCTCGAGAGTCATCCGACAGGTACAAGAAGACGAGGAGCGCAGCGAGCTAGGTGAGTCGACCAAGTGGAGGACGATCTGCGGACCCTACGCAGAGTGCGGAACTGGAGACAAACAGCCATGGACCGAGTGGAATGGAGACGGCTACTATGTACAGCAGAGGCCACCCGGCCTTAGCCTGATCGGTAAGGTAAGTATGATCCAGATGATAAACATTTTTTTACAAATTGTTTTAATTTAAAAGCGTTATTTTTAACAAATAAAAATGACCCTTTCGTCGATCAATTCCACCCGAAATTACGGTACTTTAAATACGCAACATACAATTCACTCCATAAATTCTCCTTATCATGTACATCGGGAACATCGGGCGGTTCTCGTAAGTTTGAATTATTGTGAGGTTACGAACCTGGCCAGTAATGGTTGTTTCATTAATTGGCTCCCATTTGATAAGCGCTGCCTGGCGAGTTGTGCCAACTTGCTTTGCTGAGCCAGCGTTAAAGCATTCTAGGTTCCAATTATTGTCCGCTGTTTCTTGACAGCCCGTCGATGCTACTCCAGTATCGCCAGACCTACACTCACACAAGGAGCCAATGAGATTATCTGCCGGGGACTAGCAGGCATCTTCAGTGTGTGAGCGTTGGTGATCTTATATTTTAAACTGACAATGGCGCCTGTTACGTCAGGTTGCAGGTCAATGTGGGGAAGAGGAAGGAAGTGATGATTGCAATCGTTTGTATCCACATCAGACCGAATATACCTCTGCGTCTGCACAAACTCATGCGGATGTCCGAATGTTGGTGGGATTTGGTTGGCAGAGGGTTCACATATTGGTGCGTGGATGCCAGGCATAAGGAGATTAGTGCGATTATTACTATGGAGCAAAGTGACACAGTTCGCTTGGCTGCATAATTTGTAGGCGTTATCTTATAGATTGACACTGTGCTGTGAAATATGAACATATGATGAATATACATGAGTTATATATAGAGAGGAGAGTATAGAGAAAGTGGATAGAAAGGTACAAAGTAGAAGGCAAGGGACGGGTCAGGGATTGAAACCAGGACCTTCTGCATATGAATCAGATGCGGTAGCCACTAGACCACCCAGCTTGTCCCGAATTATTATTCATTGCTTCATGCTAAAAGCCGATGCCGTTAAATCAGTTCGTAATCTTCCTCTGTTGGTTTCTTGAACAGATGGTAGAGATTCGGGGATAGGTACCTTCTCAATCTAGGTGAAGTCAGAAGGACAACAGTGCCGAGGCTGCCCTACTATCTAAGCACACAACAACTACCTGGAGGTGGAGGTCTCTGTCATCGCCGATTGACCCGTGAAAGCATAAGGTTAGGACTTGTGAGGACCAGAGCTGTGTTGGACGCTCGACGCTTACCGACTCACCGTTTTGCAGCCCTCGCCCTCAGTATTTTCACGTACCGATTTTCCAATCAATTTTGTTTCAACCCTTTTTGTTCGCTGGAGTCATTGCTGTTGGTCTGAGGTCGTATTATTCTGTTACTGACTTGGTTTTGCAATTGTTTCCAAAGCCAAAACAAAACAACAGCAACTTCCTAAGGAGATCCCAATAAGCGCATTCTCATCTAAGTACGATGTTGAGGAAACATAGAACTGCATCGGTACCGTACATTATAATATAATGCTTACTATTCAAGCGAAGTAAAATCAAATTTTCATATATTGCGGAGATTCCACCTGTTTAGACTCCTGCGCGAAAATTAGTTGAGTTGCGTGGATTTTTCTTGCGTGGGCTCACAGATATAAAAACAGACCGCGTCCTGTTGTATATTTTGGGGTGCGTTGTTAAGTACACATTTAGTGATAGTTTTGCATTGTAAACAAATATTTATAATCTACCTACGCTGAAAATGGGCCTAATAATTTATTTGCGTCGGAATCTATAAATCTTCGCAACGGGCAATACCGTGAAAAGGCATTTTTGATCACATTCATTCAAGGCATGCATACTCTTCCCAAAACAACATCAGGCACATGCATTTGCGAATTGTTCACGAACGAATTCGGTCCCCGCACTCCACATCGAATGCTAATTGCAATTAATTTGTGCGTGTTTGCGCTCATCGATACCGCCCAGTCCGCAATAGTCAGTCAAGTCAATGTTGTTGAAACAATCGATCAAATTACTGTCAAACATGCACTGCAACCATTATTCGTTCGTGCGTCACAAGAGCTACCGATCGCTATTGTTCAACCTCGAAAGCCACCGAACGTTGCTTCGTGTCCCACCGCGTATGTAGGTATTGTGGAGTTGCCCCGATCCAGAGAGCTTGCAAAATTCCTGCGCGCGTTTTGATTCGATTTGCATTTCTAATTGCAGCACAACAGCTCGCTCGCGCGCGCACTCACCTATTCCGGTTCTCTCGGTCTTTAATTAGCTTTTATTAATTAATTTAATGATGTTAGGCTGCTTCTTTTACGACTACGGCGTGCGATGCAAAAAGTGAGTGAGCGAAACCGTTTGTCCGACGAGCAGATATTCCAATTTGTTTCGGCGTTCATCGATGAACTGTAGCGTGGCGTGAGCCAAATTAGAATGCATTACGGGGTGGGGATGGGTTTCATGTGCTCTTTAATGGTCAACATAAATTCGTTTGACGGTTCTTGGTGGGACCGCCATCGCTCATAACGCAAGTGCGTTAATTGAAGCATAAGTCATTTTGAGTACCTCCGAGGCCCCTCCCAATTCGTCCCAGGTCATCATCATGTTAGAATACCAATTAGCCAAATTTATTGACGAGCCTATTTCAGTCCACGGTAAAAGTGAGTACTCATTTCGGTTTCATTATGTATGCATCTGGGTTGCGCTAATTGTGCCTAATCACGGATCTCGTTGCCGAAACTGGCGATTTGTTAGAGGCGTAGATGTGTGATACGCGCCTCGAAGGTGGCGTGACCAGCAAGCGCTTTTGCACACTCTATCATCATCGTCGTCGTCGTCATCAGCAAATAAGGTTCGAATTTGAATTTGATACTCTATTAAGCCCATTGAAGGCGATTATTATCGGCATATCAGGAATGCAATTTCTGAGGGCGCTTGTGCAAGGTAATTGGCAGTACGCTTCTAGTGTTTTGATGTTTTATTTATGCAACGATGAAATGGAAAGAGTGATTAATTGGCTCGGTTGTTATTTGGAGTCTTGTAACCGTTAGTTTTCAAAACGATAGCATCACAGAACAGATAGACAAGACATCTTCATTAGAAAATGATAGGAATCCTGTAACAGTTATGGACACATTTTTTTAAATTTCGGTCCCACTTCGCACTATTTATATGCATTCCATATGGGAGTGGCCACAACTGTTTCTTTATGGCGAAGTCGGGTGCAAGGAAGCCGAAATTGTAAATATTTTTGTTTTCAATCATAATTTGATCAAATTGTGAAGTTTGAATATGCGAATGTACCATTTCACGAATAGCATACTACATCTGCTATTTAACTTTTACGGAGACGCGGGTGGTTGACGCTAACCCCGCTGACGCAATACACGTTTAGCGTGCCTGTCTGGGTCATTATCTGTTTTTAAATAGTATTAACACGTGGAAGTTAGATTTTGGATAGCGACATTACCGCTTCATTGGACTTCTTATTGGTTTTGTCTTACATTACAAGATAACTTTAGGGTAATGAGAATGTAAACTATTCACGCTAAGACCACTCAGCACCTAGAATGTGTAAGACCTACTCATAAGTGCATAGTTTCCAGACTACACTAAACATGTATAACAGTAACACATTCACAAAAACAGCTCATATGCTCTTCTAGATTCAAAATGTGGATATTTTTTTCGTTTATCAAGGTCACTAGTAAACCTAGCTAGACTGCCGCACAAATTTGTTTGCGAATTTCACGATTTTGTGGACGCAGGAGCTGATTTTGTGTATGTGCAAGGTACATTTTTGGTGTAGTCTGGAAATTATGCATTTTAGTGCTGATCGGTTTTGGGGTGTTGGAATTACTGTACATACACGGGTGCAACCTAGGTGTTGAGGATTTTTCGTTTTATGGCATTCACGGGTTAGAAACAATATGGTAGTATTGATTATTGGCCGTAGGTTGCTTTGTCGATGCCTATTAGACTGAATGGATGTCAGCAGACCGAATGATCAATAGGTTTAATAGTTTGGCCTGATAGGTTACCTTTTCATAATACATTTTCCCTTCTTTCAAATATAGGCTATTCTTTCAAGATTAACTATTGAATTATTAGTAGTTTGACTGCTGGGTCATTAGACCGAAGTACGTTAGGCTGAATTAGTTCAAGCCAACGACAAGCAGCCTAGTCGAATGCTTTGATTATGATACAGTATCGGACAGTAAAAATGCACCAAGGCAAAATACGTTATTGCAAAAAAAATGCTGAAGTTAAATCATGTTGGTCTATTCGACAAATTCACAAGAAACATATTTGTCAAAAACACCATAATGATGCAACTTAGCAATTTTTTGTTATATTTGTCTTGGTGCATTTTTATTGTCATAATTCAACCTATTTGTAACTTTTGTATCAATAGTCACAGAACTTTTTCGATAGTTTTTCAAAATTTAAATGTTTTGTAGTTTCGATTGTTATGCTATTTTAGGGAATATCCTCAGCCAAGGGAATAATTTACTACTGCCTGACGTTTCAGCAATTGTAATTTGCCTTCATTAATGGAATAATACAGTTGGTGACATGTCAAAAGCAGTAAATTAATCTGTTTTGAGTGAGGATGTACGACTGAAAGCCAAGAAATATTTTCCAAAGTTCTATAGTTCGTCGTAGGAAAATGATAACAATCGGTTGAGAAATAACTGAGATATGGCAATCTAAAGTTACCTAGTTTGTATGGGAAAACGGCCTTGGTGCATTTTTATTGCCAGATACTGTATATGCATAAATTTTGAGAAAGAACGGTTGATTTTTAAAAGAACGAAAAATCTCTTATAGTGTGACCGCCCAAAATCATAATTTAAGTGTTTAATATATTTTAGTATGCTCTAGATGCCAGGTATGTCGCAAATCGACAAAATATATTCTGAGTGTTCGAAAAACATTTTACCATCATTGATGAAGGAATTTTGAATTTCAGCCTAACGTACTTTGGCCTAATGATCTGAGGCTGATTTTTATTCTTCGGTGTCATACTGCTCTAGTACTTATTTGTATTTGTATTTGTATTTGTATTTATTAGATTTGACGTAAGCCAGTAACAAACTATTTTTCAGGTCATACCACTATACCACACCACTATATATAGTTCGCATCTTCCTAAGATATTCTTCCTTCTTTCAACATATGCTGTTCTTTCTAATTATTTGGTCAAAAAATTGTCGCCAGATTAACTACTGATATTTTCTGCAGTGAACTTCATATTTTGTTTTAGTCATGTTTGGCTATAATTCATCGATTTACAAAAGCTCTGAAGACTGTTTAATTTCAAATATGTTTATCAAACAATTTGAATTTCATTGCCTTTCCACTTCAATGCCTGTACGAGCATTAACAAAATGGGGTCTTAGACTTTCTCCGAAAGCAAACATATAATATCTGGATCGCATGTGTTACTTACACCAAGTCTACTTCTTTCATGCCGTTAATCAACTTTAGAAAATTATTCCAATCACGATTACTCATTCTGAAGATTTTATACATTTTTATGGACGTTTTTAGCGATTTAACGTTTAACAATAACTCGAAAGAACAGCCTATGTATAAAATAATGGATAATCTCGGATGAGCGTGTATTTAAATGACATTTCAATCAATTCAAATGAAAAGAACGATATAAAAATTTAAAACAAAAAAACGATTTCCCGAACGATTTCGGGGAAACGGTCCATTCGGGGAATCGTTTTTCGGGGAAAAAACTTTCGGGGAAACTTCATTCGGGGAACTGGTTTTCGGAGAAATGTCGTACAATCGTTTATACTGATAAAGCCCCAGGCATCTATGATCTATCAAGTTGTGGGTTCTATGATTGTATAGCATATCCGAGAATTCCTTAGACTCCTAGAGTTAAGGCCATCTGATCTACAAGCGTAATCAGTGATCTATTGGAGTATAATGCATACAATTTATGCTTGCATAACCTCATGCAACTATGTGCTGGAGCGGAGATCAGCTACACTCACACAAGGATCCAATGAGATAGCTGCTTGGGACTAACAGGCATCTTCAGTGTGTGAGCGTTGGTGGTCTTGTATTTTTAGGCGACAATGGCGCCTGCTGCGTCAGGTTGCAGGTCAATGAGGAAGGGGATGGAGGGAAGTGATGATTGCAATCGCTTGCCCACATCAGGCCGTTGAATCCTCTGCGCCTGCACAAGGTCATGCGGATATTGGTGTGTTGGTGGGAAATGTTTATTTTTGGCACATGGATCATGCATTGTGCAAGGATGCCAGGCGTAAACCGATAATTTGTGTGAAGAATAC